>NC_056743.1:1563973261-1564238261 GCF_019279795.1 Protopterus annectens | reverse complement strand
GCATATTAACTTCTTTTCTGTACCCCATTAATTACCCCACCCATTTCTAAACATGCCCTCCCAAATTCCCTTCACTATTCGACTCCCCTGCTTCCTTCCCTTCTTACTAATATCTCTGTATCTTGCTACTGCTTACTCCCATAAAGCTCCCCGATTCCTACCTCCTACTCAAACTATCCCTCACACCAAACTTCAATCTTCCCTACTCTCTCACTTCCACACCATATCCTCCTCCCTTATCCTTCCCAACCTACTGCACCTTTTCCATCTCAAGCTATTCCCTATCTCTATACAAACTCTCTCTCTTAAATTTCTGCTAACCCCTGATAAATACTTACTATGCAAACACCAAAGGCCAAAACCTATCACCTGTAATGTCCTAGCCTTATCTGGAGACATTCATCCAAACCCTGGCCCCTGCCTCAGCACAAACTACTCCACCCCTCCACCCTCTTCTTCTCCCACTATAAATAAGACTTCCTCCCCTTTCGCTTCTCCACCCACTTCCCCTCTTAGCACTCTTAAGATCTTCACTATCAATGCCCAGAGCCTTAACAACAAATTTCACCAGGTCCAAGCTTGGATTAATCACAACCAACCTGACATCTTAGCTATATCCGATACCTGGCTAAAACCCCATATTTCTGACTCGTAAATCTTACCTCCTGGTTACCACATCCTCAGAAGTGACCGTTTAAATAAAAAAGGTGGAGGCTCTGCTCTAATCTACTCCAATCTTTTCTCCCTAATTCCTCTTCAAATCAATACCCCTCAATTCAAAAATTCTGAAATCACAATAGGCCTTCTCTGGTTGAATAAACATAAAAACATCTGCATAATTTCCATATACATCTCCCCAGGCAACAATATCTCCACCCTTGAAGATATTCTTCACTGGGCCTCAACTGAAATAAAATATGAAACCTTTATTCTAGGCAATGTCAATATTGACTGGAATAAAATCAACACGCCACCCCCTTCACTATCCATTAACCTTTACAACTTCACCCAAGTAATCCATTCAACAACTCACCCTAATAAAAACCACCCTCCAGGTCCATCATAGATTGGATACTAGTCTCCCATCCAAACAAAATCATTCTCTCTGGCACCATCCCTGACACCTTCAGTGACCTTTTCCCTGAATTCATCCATCGATCAACAAGCTCCATCCAACACCAACATGTCTACGTTCAAACTCGTAACCTTAGCAACTTCAACCCTTTAATTTTTTCTAACATCTTTAAACAAATTAACTGGCAAATCTTAAACACGCTCCCTCTCGACAACCCTGCAGAACATTTTAACTCTATCTTCCTAAATACTCTTAACTCCCTAGCCCCTCTAAGAAACAAATGAATCAAAGCCAGTTCTGCTGCCTGGCTCTCCAAAGAAACTAAACAAATTATGCATCACAGAGACAAATACTGGAAGCTTTACCAGAAAAGTAAACTGTCCTCTACCTTGCTCCAATACACACAACTGCACAACCAAGTAAAAAAACTTATTACCAAGGACAAAAAAAACTACTATAGTAAACTTCAGTCCAACAACAACAACAACCCTAATCAATTCTGGAAATCAGTCAACTCCCTTCTCCATCCTGGATCTAGGAATAACCCCTGCCCTGATCCTAGTTTAACTGACAGTGAACTGTGCTTCCATTTCAACACCTTCTTTACTGAATCCATAGCTAAGCTAACCAAAACATTCCCAAATAAAAATCCACCTAACTCCCACCACGCAACACCCATCAACCCAAATAACAATCCCCAAAATTTCCATCTCAAACCTGTATCCACTATTTTTATAAGAAAGCTTTTATCCAAATTAAAGTCTTGCTCGAATGCTCCAGACAACATACCCTCCTCCTTCCTCAAATGTGCAGCTGAAGGTATTGCTCTCCCAATCAGTATCCTGATTAATAGATCCTTAAATGAATCATATGTGCCCAAACTCTGGCGTTCAGCCTATATTCTTCCTCTACACAAAGGAGGCAAAAACACCTCTATTTCTAACTTCCGCCCCATTGCCCTCCTCTCACCACTATTTAAAATTCTAGAAAAATGTGTCCACCACCAACTTTTGCCTTACCTAATTCAGAATCACCTTCTAACCCCCACCCAGCACGGCTTCCGTCCTGGCCACAGTACCATCACTGCCCTACTATCCTTCCTAGAAACTGTCAATCAAGCTCGAGACTCTGGACTCATTGTATCCACAGTACTGCTAGATCTTTCTAAAGCCTTCGACACCATCTCCCATACACACCTTCTCCTTCATCTCGCCAACCTTAATTTCTCCCCTAATACTCCTCCTCTTCCTTCTTGCCTACACCTACTGGCGTTCCTCAGGGATCCATCCTCGGACCCATGCTTTTCAACATCTTTATAAACAACCTTCACACCGTCATCCCTGACACTACAGTCATCCAATACGCTGATGACTCTACCTTGGTCTGTGCCACCCCCAACATTCCTGAACTACTGACTAAAACTCAAATAGCGTTTTCCACTACAGAGAACTGGATATCCAAAACCACCTTTCCCTTAACTCCAATAAATCTAAAATACTAATCTTCCTCCCCTCCAAGGTTTCCTCCTTTGACAAAAACACTTTCAATGTCCTAAGCCAATCTAACACTGCTATAGAAGTAGTCCCCTCTGCAAAACTCCTTGGCATTACCATAGACAAACACCTCAAATTTGATCTTCACATTCAACATAACATAAAGAAAACCCATCAAAAGCTAGGTATGCTATATAGGAACAATCAATTTCTTTCCAACTCCTCTAGGCATACCCTGGCTATCACCTACCTCCTACCTTCTCTTCTATATGGAGCCCCTCTCCTAACCAATCTGTCTACTTCCAACACCTCTAAACTTGAAGTTTGCTATAATAAGATCTCCAAATTTGCCATTAAATCCAAAACATCAACTCACCACTGCCTCTGCCTTCAATCTCTGAATTGGTTAGAACTCCCTAACCACCTAGACTATCTCCAACTAACCAGCGCTCACAAATTAATATTCTCCCCCGATAAATGCCCAGCCTTAAAGAACATTCTTCCCCCTTACATCCCAAACAGATCTCTGAGATCTGAGCACCAAAACCTAATCTCCATTCACAAACCCAAACGTCCCAGCCGGCCAGCTTCTACTCCCCTTCTCTCCTGGTAAAAAATGGAACTCTATCCCTCCTTCACTTAGGACTATACCTAACACTGAATCCTTCAAAAACCAACTCTTCCTACACCTATCTTCCAAATGGAAATGCTCCTGCTTTCACCCTACATAACTCTTCCCACTAAGCTCTCCATACTCCTGCTCTACTATACTCTTAAGCTTATTCTAATTTCTCTAAAGAACCTGAACTAGCAGACTTTAAATAAACTCCCAGCTTGTAAATATTGTAAACTTGTGTGTTTTGCTTTTTTAAACTGTCTCATGATGTGTATTACACTTGCAGTTTTTTTTGAATGTATGAATCTTACTCTTGTAGTTCTTCTCTAACATTATGTAACCTTTTTTTGTATTTTGTAACCTTTATTGTACTGTATTGCACATGGAGCTTTTCTCCCCGGTCCTCCACTGAATATGGGCACTTCTTAGCCCAGTGGACTTCCCCGGTAATCAAACTGAAAATAAATAAAATAAAATATATGTACATACATATATGTATGTATATGTGTGTATACTTATCTATCTATATCTGTATATCTATGCATATACAAATAATTATATATGCGATATAAATAAAAATATATTTGTGCTAAAGAAGACTGAAGCAGGCTGTGTAAAGATTTATTTATTTTTTTAATTAAGCTGAGTTGAAGGCATTTCTATACAGACTAATTTTTGCTTTTAGTAGATCTTACAGCATGTAAATCAATAAATGAACAAAAATATGAATTGTACAGAGTATGTAGTTGCTTTCAGTGAAAATGCAGTAGAGACAATAAAAAGTAAGCTGGCTTCTCAGTCCCCTGTGGCAGGTTCCACAGATAAAGGAGAAGCCACTTGTTCCAGTACATACCAAGGTCTTACAGTTAAATGTTTCCAGCATAACCAAGTGGGACATGTGTAGTCTAAACATCTAGAAAGACACAATGTAAAACAAAAGGCAAGTTGGAGATCTAACATATGTCCCAGTAGAGTAGCTGTGAGGTATCTTAAAACCGCAGCTTCTCCAGATTATCAGAGAAATTAGCACACTATCTTTCTAAAAAGTAAAAGGTGCCTTTGCTGAAAGGAATGCAGCATTCACTCGAAATATTATTGCAATTCATAGTTTCATAGTTTAGTACTAGGCTATCTGCCCTGGGGCATTTATAAGCCTAGCCATAGTGATGTGGCTTTCGCCACCCCATGTAATGGTGCAAAAGTGTACAGAATAGATTTAGAATACTGTGCCTCTGTCTAGTAGTGACACAGTGAAGACCCCCTTACATAATAGAATTAGTTTACTGTGCCTCTGTCTAGTAGTGACACAGAGATGACCCCTGGGGTAAACCTACGATCTCCCATCCACTCGTCAAGATTTCTCTTGAAGAGAGTCAGTGAGGGCTCTGCCTAACATGAACTGGGATTCTGTTCCAGAGTATGGGAAGCCTCTGAGTTATGAATCTGTCCCTCCAGCATGTCCTATTCATATTTGTGCTGAGGTTTAAATCTTTAGCTCTCGTGGTTCTGATGGATTTGGATTTTTTGAGGTGGAGCATGTCCATCAATTCCTGATTGGACATGGCCTTGTATGTCAGGCACAGATCACCTCTGAGTAGGCGGTATGCTACTGAATAGAGCTGGAGTTTCTTTAGTCTGGCAGCATATGACATATGTTGGAGACCCTTGATCCTCTTGGTGAGGTACTTTTGGGGTCTCTCCAGCTGTTGCAATTGCCGGGTGAGGTACATACCAAATGGGGCATTGTACTCAATCATGGGCCTGATAAGAGAGGAGTATAGGGGTACAATGACCTCCTTTGATCTGGATGTGAATCCCTTCATGATAAGGTGGGCAAGGTAGAAAGTCTTTCTAACCACTTTGGCAACGTGCGTGTCAAATGAGAGGTCACTATCGACTTGGGTCCCCAGGTCTCTGATTACTTTTTCTGTACTCAGTGGGTTACTGTCTATGTGATAATTTGTGGGTACTTTGTTTTTCCCAAAGGGGATGACTATACATTTTTTGGCATTTAGTTTAAGGCCATGACTCCGGCACCAGTTGTCCGTTTCAGTGAGGCCTTTCTGTAGGATGTATGTGTCAGCTGGTGTATCGACTATGGTGTTTAGTTTGCAGTCATCTGCGAACTTTGTCAGCCACAACCCTCCCATGTTTGCTTTCACATCTGAGAAATAAATGCCGAACAAGAGGGGTCCCAGGACAGAGCCCTGTGGGACACCACTTGTGACTGGCTTTGAGTCTGACATGGCTCCAGCGATTTTGACTTTATGGGTTCTATCCTTTAGCCAGTTTGCAACCCATCTTGTGACATATGGATTTACATTTAAGCTGTTGAGCTTGTCTATGATGCCTGAGTGGGGTATTGTGTCGAAGGCTTTAGCCAAGTCCAGGTAGGCTGTATGGACTGCTTTGCCCTCGTCAATGGCTCTAGTGACTGTTTCAAAAAAGTCAACCAGGTTTAAAAGGCAGGATCTGCCCTTTACAAAGCCGAACTGGGTGGGATCAAGTGTCTGTAGGTCCCCAATGTCTCTGTTTATGAGTTCCATAATGATTCTTTCCATAGCTTTGCAGACCAGGCTGGTTAAGCTTATGGGGCGGTAGTTACCAGGGTCTGTAGAGGTGCCTCCTTTGTGGAGTGGGACCACTGTTGCTGTATGCCAGTGTTCAGGAACATATCCTGTAGTAAGGCTAAGGTTAAATAGCATTTTTATGTGCGGGTTTAGCTCCTCTTGGAGTTCACGTAGCACGCAACCCGGGATACCGTCAGGTCCCATTGATGCTGTGTTTTTAGCTTTCCTGAGGGCGGTTCTCACCTGGACATCTGAGATGACAGGGAGGTTACATTCAGCTGGGATAAGTATTTCTTCTTTTGGGGGTGAGGGAGGGGAGAAATTTGCACTGAACCTGTCTGCCAGAATGTTGGCAATATCTGTGGGTTCAGTGTATTTTTTGTCATTGTGAACTAACTCTGAGCATATCTGAGGGTTTCCGCCCAGGTTTCTAACATAGCAGAAGAAGGCATTGTGGTTATCTTTACTGTCCATAGCGATTTTTCTCTCAAAGTTGGCCTTGGATGTTTTTATGAGAGAACGTAGCTTTCTACTAGTGCTGATCAGAGATGCCTTCTCTTTATGGGATTTTGCTCTGTCGTGCAGTAGCTTCCTTCTTTTGTTATACAATTTGTTTATGGCTGGGGTCCACCAGACAGGACGCCTGCCCTTGGTGGAGAGGATCTTGGTTTTATTTGGGATTGTATGATCCATGCATTCTTGGAGATGTCCGTAGAAAGCATTTGTGAAGGATTCAGCATTGTGGGATGTGGTTTCCACTGGCCCAGTGGGCTTAAAGGATACCATCTCAGTCTTAAGAAGTGTAAAGTCGGCTTTTGAGAAGTTTTTCACTGTAGTCTTTTGTGTTGGGGGTGGAGGTGGGATATGTATATCCAGGGTGATTAGTTTGTGGTAAGATCTCACTGGTGAGGGGTATACTTCCGGTGTGGAGCACTTTGTCTCCATGTTTGTGATGATCAGGTCTAGTATATTATCTTCCCTTGTGGGAGAGGTGACTAGCTGTTCCATTGCATTTGAATTTATGAATTCCAGGAACCTTTGGGCTAGGGTGTTAGGGCTAGAATAATGCACCCAGTCTATGTTAGGGTAGTTGAAGTCTCCCAATATGATGGTGTTTGGTGAGACATTCATATCCTCCAATGTCTTCAGGAAGGCTGAATGGGGTTCCTGAGATTGGGAGGGTGGTCTGTAACATGCTACCAGTTGTATAGCAGTTTTGCCTACGGTTAGTTGCACCTGGATGGTCTCTGATGCTTCATGTGTTGCCACTAACCTGGAGGTGTGGATGTCCTTGATGAGTATGGACACTCCCCCTCCCTTTTTGGTTTGGCCTGAGTTTTGGGGCCGAAAAGCATGATATGAGGTATAGCCTGGTAGCGCTGGGGTGCTCTCAGGAGCCTTGAACCAGGTTTCAGTTACTGCACAGACATTGATGTTCTCCATGCTGAGGAGTGCTTCGAGAGCCTGCATCTTGAGATTTAGACTTCTGGCGTTGAGCAGCATTACCCTTCATTTTTTTCCATTTTTTTTTCTAAGGAGGTGGGTTTGTCTTTTGAGCCTTGCCTAAAAAAGGCACTATGGGGGTGGCAAGAGCCTTAGCCAATATCCGGAAGCCCAGTGGTGACAGGTGCAAGCCGTCCCTTGCGAAGCAGCGTGGCTTGTCCAGCATGTCATCCCAAGCAGACAGACATTGGCTCCCCCTAGAATGACACCAGTAATTGAGCCAATTATTAAAGCTGATCATCTTGTCTTTGTATTGTGGCATCATTCTTGGTGAGGGCAAGATGCTGCTCAGGGTCAGGGTCATACCAGTCTGGGCTACATAATCAGAGAGTTCCTCTATGTCTCTTTTCATGTAGTCCAGGGAGGTACGTCACAGGTCATTCACGCCGGCATGGACAATGACGGAGTCATATTTGTACTTGCTTTGGAGTGACCTGAGTGTGTCTGTTATGTGGCGGATCCTAGCTCCCAATAGGCAGCTCACCGTTACCCTCTCCTTGTTCAGCCTGGTAAGCGGAACGTCAGTGTGTCTGACTATAGAGTCACCTATTACTAGTGTATCAGGCATGGTGTTTGGCCTTAAGGGCTGTGATTGTTTGACACACTGATTTATTGAAGTATGTGTTGCATGTGTTATATTTTGAGGTGGTGGATTTTTGGGTGTCTGCTTTGGGGGCCTCTGTTGTTTTGGTAAGTTTTTTGTTAGAGCCTCCGAGTATGTCTTTGTGTTTTTATGTGTTTAGTTTGCAGTTGTGGTAGGTCTATGTGGGACTGGGTTTGCTGCGTGTGTGTGGTTACCTTCTCCTCCTGTCTGGTCTTGCCAGTCCTGAGTTGAGAGAGTTCAGCCACCAGTTTGGCTATATAGTTGCATCTCTCACATGTATTTGTGTTTGTTGGGAGGAGGAGGAGAGGGTTGTCTGTGTACATGAGACAATTGTAGCATTGTCTCAAGATTCCCAGATTAACCAGCTGAACCGGAGAGGATGCTAGTAATCTACCACTCGACATGCTAGAATATTATAAGGGAGTGCTGTGCCTTTAAGGGAAGTGGGTACTCACAGGGGTGGTAGGTGGATGTAGTGCTTACTTTAGTTTGAAAGTGCTTACTTAGAAGAGAGGTTTTGAGAACAAGTGCTAGGCTTATAATAAAGCGAGTAGACTGATTATTATAAGAGTAGAGCTTTCTTAAGGGAAAATTTGAAGAGCAGACTTGGCGGAGCCAGAAAAAGTTTAACCTTGTTTAACCGGCACTGCACTATGCGCACAATCGCGCAAAGCCGTGCAAAAGCGGATTTTAAACAGGGAACTTCAAAAGAGCTAGAAATGGTCCAAAACAACCAATTACTACAAGCTCTTGTGCTGAGGTCACTCCTTCAGGGACAGATAGGCTGCTCAAGGCTCCCCACTCCCACTGGTGAGCAAAGAAACTTCCTTATATCCAAGTAAGGCAATGGACAACACAGGAACTACACCACAGCCCAGAATACAGCAAAGCCTGTATACTGGTCTAAACTAGTCGAGGAGAGGCGGGAAAACAAGGATTTTTTTTTAGTTTTTTTGTTTTTTAGATGGAAAGCACACAGAAATGCAGGAAGCAGTAATAAATCAGTTACACAGGCTAGCACACTTTAGTGGGCAGCCTCAACAGTTAAATTTAACAAACAAACACAAAAACTTTTGACCAATTTTCGACCAAATGTAACTTTAAGTGCAGATAATATATAATGCAACAAACAGCAAAAAAAACAGTTTAAGCTTGTTCAAAGTAAGCAAGAGAAGGTATTTTAGGTACAAAACAGCAAAAAATACTTAAATCAGGAATGTAGTCGCATTTCTCAGCTCTCTGCTGCTAGGAGCACTCTGCAGGACCACGAGGAGCTGTTTCTGAGTAGTATAGCCTGAAAGAAAACGCTCAGAGGCGGATTTTATACAGGGAACTTCAAAAGAGCTAGAAATGGTCCAAAACAACCAATTACTACAAGCTATTGTGCTGAGGTCACTCCTTCAGGGACAGATAGGCTGCTCAAGGCTCCCCACTCCCACTGGTGAGCAAAGAAACTTCCTTCTATCCAAGTAAGGCAATGGACAACACTGGAACTACACCACAGCCCAGAATACAGCAAAGCCTGTATACTGGTCTAAACTAGTCGAGGAGAAGCAGGAAAACAAGGATTTTTTTTTGTTTTGTTTGTTTTTGAGATAGAAAGCACACAGAAATGCAGGAAACAGTAATAAATCAGTTACACAGGCTAGCACACTTTAGTGGGCAGCCTCAACAGTTAAATTTAACAAACAAACAAACAAAATTTCGACCAATTTCGACCAAATGTAACTTTAAGTGCAGATAATATATAATGCAACAAACAGCTAAAAAAACAGTTTAAGCTTGTTCAAAGTAAGCAAGAGAACGTATTTTAGGTAAAAAACAGCAAAAAATACTTAAATCAGGAAAGTAGTCACTTTTCTCAGTTCTCTGCTGCTAGGACCACTAGAAAAGTGCATTTCTTGCTCAGCAGTCCACTCCAATTAGGGTCATGAGAGGGACACCCTTTCAGGTTCTATTAGCTAGTGGTCAGTTACACTGGGAGGAGGGCAGAGAGGTATGGGGTTGGCAGTGTTCGATGATATTCGCCCAATAGTGTGTGTGGACCACTAAACTTAAATTGGATAACTAGGGGGGTAAAAGTGATTCCAGCAAAGAATCTGTTGTTGAGTGTGTGCTAAATTGAATGACTAGCTTAAGGGTCCTCACTGAGTGACATAAGAGCACCTGACACAATCATAACATCAAGAAAAGGTCTGATACTGTTCAGTGGTGACAGCCCGGGACTGTACAGTCAGACAAAGGTAGTGGTATTTTTCCTGTTTGTAAAATACTGTGTAGGTGGTGCAAAAAGGCCCTTTCACTGTTGAATGTCAGTTATATATATATATATCTGTGTGTATATTGTGTGTGTGTGTGTGTGTGTGTATATATATATATATATATATATATATATATATATATATATATATATATATATGTGGGTGTGTGTGTGTGTGTGTGTGTGTGTGTGTGTGTGTGTGTGTGTGTGTGTGTGTGTGTGTGTGTGTATATATATATATATATATATATATATATATATATATATATATATATATATATATATATATATATATATATATATATATATATATATATATATATATATATA
This sequence comes from Protopterus annectens, assembly GCF_019279795.1. NCBI lineage: Eukaryota > Metazoa > Chordata > Ceratodontiformes > Protopteridae > Protopterus > Protopterus annectens. The sequence goes on along the minus strand of NC_056743.1, from coordinate 1,564,227,810 downwards.
TATATATATATATATAGAGTTAAAGATGTTAAGATTTGCACTGGGTGTGACGAGGGTGGACAGGATTAGGAATAAGTATATTAGAGGGTCAGCCCAGGTTGGAAGGTTTGGAGACAAAGCCAGAGAGGCAAGATTACGTTGGTTTGGACATGTGCTGAGAAGGGATGCGGAGTATATTGGGAAAAAGATGCTAAGGATGAAGCTACCAGGTAACAGGAAAAGAGGAAGGCCTAAGATAAGGTTTATGGATGTAGTGAGAGAGGACATGCAGGTGGTTGGTGTGACAGAGCAAGATGCAGAGGACAGGAAGAAATGGAAACAGGTGATCCGCTGTGGCGACCCCTAACGGGAACAGCCGAAAGAAGATGATGATGATTATTAAATTGCTCCTTCACTACCTTATTTTTCTGATGCAATGATAGTATAGCCTGTGCTTAAAACTGAGAACCAAAACAAATGTGAACAGCCTAAAAATAAAAAAACAGCGACCAGCCATAGAAAACAAAATTTAAGGCATTAGCTTCATAGAAGCCATCACAACATATATGTTCCAACATAAGTTGAAAATATTCTATTTGATACATAACCACCACCACCCATCTCCCCATATCACGTTTCATTGCCTTAATCATTTTATTCCTGCTTAATTGATGTAAAAGCTTAACTCCTACATCAGATAAGTTATAATAGACATGTTTACATTCAGTAATGCTCCAAACTCAAATTCACACAGTTTTTCGACAATAAGTAGGTGTAAAGGGAGGGGGATCGTGTGATGTTTTATATATTATTAGAGTTAAATTTTTGTATGATTTTTTGATTGCTTTTAGTAGAACATATGACTGGTTGAGAGGGGTATTTAAATGTTTAATGGTTTAGGTAATTTAGGTTCTGAAGAAGTCTTGCTACATTCAAAATTTAAGTGCTTAATCTGTTTAATTTGTTTATTAAAAGTTATTGTTTTCTCTGGCTGGTTGCTGTTTTTTTATTTATAGTCTTGCTTAGTCATAAAGCAATATATCCACATCTACATCAGTCATGTCCATTTTGACCATGAAATTTGAGAATGTACAGTTAATATTTTGAAATTCAGGCCATATAGTCCCTAACAATGTCTACATCATTGTAGTAAAGCCAGTGACATCTATCGCCTCCTTAGCACCAATGTCCTCTATTTTTATTTAGTTTTTTTACTGGGATAGTCCACTAATCACAATAGACCATTCACATGCACAGCTTGGGTGAAGAAATTCACAAAAAAATAAAACAGAACATATTCACAAACATAATGTAATTACAGAAGTTAGAGAATCCCATGGACAATCAAAGAATTAAAGTATTAATATAGTAGAAAAACAAATGTGAATTTATTTTAGTAGTAAATATGAGAGGGAAACAATAGGTGAAAACAGAGGGTCAAGGTAGAAGTGATGTAGGTGAGGAGGGATGTGTCTAGTGGAAAAGTACTTGCAGTCAATATTTTGATGGAGGTATCTTTTGAGTTATGCTCTGAAAGTCAGGAAAGAGGAGACTTCATTTAGGTGAGCATGCAATCTGCTGATACTTCCACAAGTTTCAAATATTATGAAGGCTATCATTCCCTTTTTCTGCTTACTTTGCCAGTGCTATGACCTATAAAGAACAAAGTAAAACTTAAAACTTGCATTTATCAGTTAGTATGAATTAAAATCTTTTTTTTATTTTCAAGGTATAACATGTATCCAGAGGGCAGGTGGAGAGGGCACATTGTCTCCCTGAAGCACAAAGAGATCTATCTCATTCTGGTTACATTTTTGTGAGTCAATAAATCACTGGATGTTTTTATTTTTTATTATTTTATTTTTATTTTATTTTATTTTACGTTTGTTAACCGGGTTAGTCTGGCTGAGCTTTTGGCTCATTTCAGCAGAGACCCGGGAAAAAAAGCTCATCTGGACTAGAAAATAATTTATTAAATTTTAGTAACGTAGTAACAATCAGCTATAGGATCTTACAAGCAGAGACCTGGAGAGAAAAAAAAAGCTCCTCAGGCAATTCAATTATACAGAGTATTAACAATTGGCAGACAAGTATGTGAGTTGTTACAAACAAGGTTTTAAACAATTAGCAGAAGAAAATGTGACTAGTTACAATATTATTTAAGCTGCTTAGAGCAAAATGAGTTAACAGGCAGATGATTATTTAAAGTGGGTAGGATCTAGTTGTATAGGAGTTTGGAAACAAGAAAGGAAAGTAAGAATGGCTAGTAGGAGATGTAGGGGAGGTAGAGTATAGGAGACAGACTAGACAGGTAGGCTGTTTTGAGACTGTAAGAATTAAGAGTGGTTGGAGATAGAGGAAGGGAAGAGGTAGAAGAGGCAGGGAAATAGTGTTAGAGATACATTAAGAGTGAAGTGGTGAAATAGATGAAAGGATGGTTGTTTTTAGGTATTTCCTTGTGGCTAATTTGAAACTTTTGCTATGCTGGAGGGATTTTATTTTCAAGGGGAGTTGGTTCCAAGATTTAGCTGGGTTATAGTTATAGAGAAGGCAGCCTATTTTGGTTTTGGGTTTGTAGATGTCTAATAATTCTTGATTTGAGCTGCGTAGAGTCCTAGCAAGGGAATATTTGGATATGATAGCGGAGGGGCTGGGGCAGAAGGAGAGTAGATAGAGTGGATGATTTGTAGTTGGTATAGTTGGAGCAGCTGAGGGAATTCTAGCCAGTCTACTTGCTGTAGTGCTAAGCAGTGGTGGGACTTGTAGGTTTGGTTAGCTGCAAATCTGGTGATCTTATTATAGGTAGTTTCAAGCTTGGAAATAAGTGCAGAATTTAGGTTTGTGAATATGTGGCAGCTGTACAGGAGTGTTGGGAGTAATAAAGCCTGGGAGAGAGTTATTTGAGCAATGTTAGTTAAGTATTTCTTGCTACGGAAAAGGTGTCCAAGTTTCTGATGAGTTCTTTTTACCAAGTTAGTAATATGGTGATCAAACTTAAGCTGATCATCTATTGTAACACCTAGCAATTTACTACTTGATTCAGCTGAGATGATAGTGTTGTTGCAGGATAAGATGGTAAATGTACTTTTGAGTGTGGTGATGTTTTTAGGGAGGAAGAGTAGGAGCTTAGTTTTGTTTTGATTAAGTATTAGTTTGTTATCACTAAGCCAAGTCTCAATGTTGTGGAAGGATGCCTGGGTAGTTGAGTGGAGGTCAGTTGGGTTGTCAGCAATGGTTATAACAGTTGAGTCATCAGCATATTGCACAAGAGATGACTGGGGGACAAGAGGAGTAGAGCAAATTTGTGAAAATATTAGAGTAGTGGTCCAAGTACGGACCTTTGGGGGACTCCCATTTGTACAGTGAGAGGGGAGGATAGTGCAGAGTGCCACTTAACTGATTGCTGGCAGGTAGAGAGATAGCTGGAGAACCAGGTGATAGTAGGGGGAGAGAAATGTAAGTTAGTGAGTTTATCTAGAAGGAGTGGGTGGTGAGAGACAGTGTCAAAGGCTTTAGAAAGGTGAAGGAATAGGCATGAGACAAGTTTATTGTTATCATGAGCTAGGGAGACTATGTTGATGAATGATATAAGTGCAGTAGTTGTACTATGTTTGGGACGGAAACCATGCTGTGTGGATGTGAGAAGGTTTTCCTGGTGAAGGTAATGCATTACCTGCTTGTGAATGCATTTCTCTAGGATTTTTGAGAGTGGAGAGAGTATGGCAATCATTCTGAAGTTGGATATGTCTGAGGAGTTGCACCCTTTTAGAGTAAAGAAATTCTTCCATACAGTGGGGACATAGGATTCAGAAATGGATCGGTTGATTAAGATGGATACAGGATAGGCAAGAGGTTCAGAGGCAATCTGCAGGAAGTAAGAGGGTAGCTTGTCAACAGATGGGGAGCAAGGTTTAAGTTCAGAGAGTAATGACTTTACATATTTAGTTGATACTGCCTTTAGAGAGAAGGAGTTAGGAGGTTTTGGAAGAGATATATAGTTTGTGGGGGTGCTATTGTTGTTTCTGGGGGGAGATAATTTATTATGGAGGTTATTGAGTTTATAAAATGATTGGTAAATTTGTTGGCTATGTCTTCAGGTGTTGCATTGGGACATGAGTTAGGAGAGGAAGGGTTTCCTGGATGAAGAGATTAATAGAGCTCCAGAATTTCTTTGGGTCTGATTTAAGAGTAGAGGGAGGATTGGCATAGAAGTTTATTTTGTCATAATGGATGATTTTTTTTTATTTTATTTCTGTGTTCTTTATATTTCTGAAGAAGGGAAAGGGTCCTAGTTTTAGTCCACATTGTCCAAATCCTATGCCGGTCTTTCATGAGGGTTCTGGTAGATTTAGTGAGCCAGGGTGCAGTATTAGATTTGATTCTAATTGTGCGAAGAGGAGCAAGGGAGTTAAGAATGCTTAGGAATGTAGTGTTGAAGGAGTAGACAGCTTCATCTAAAGGAAGAGTGGTGAGGGAAGACCAGTTAATTTTGGAGAGTTGGTGAATAAAGGAGTTTGGACAGAAATGAGAAAGTGAGCGGGTGGTAATAAATTTGTTTGGTTTGATAAGGTGGGGAGTAAGTCTGGTAACTGTTATAGGGCAGTGGTCACTGTGGGCATTTGGATGGGTTTGGGAGTTATGATAATTTTGAGGGTGGGAGACCAATATCCAGTCAAGAAGAGAGCTAGGTAGGTGAGATTTATTAATGTAGGTTGGGGTTGTGATTAGCTGCTTAAACCCATGTAGGGTTATACAGGAAGTAGTGTTTGGAGCTTGTATTGTAAGCCAATCAATATTTACATCTCCCAGTATAATTATTTAATTGTGGATGGTTTGTGAGAGGTGAGATAGGATGTTCTCAAGTATGTTAATATTATCACCAGGGGGAATATAGATTGCTGCGACAGTTATGGTGTTGAAACTGTTAAGTTTGAAGTTGGTCAGTAGGAGTTCAGCTGGTGAGAAGGAGGGTAAGTCTAGTGTGGGACTGATTTGGGAGAGACAATTGGAGTAGAGTATAGAGACTCCTCCTTTTCTTTTAGATTGATCTAATCTAAGGGTATTATAGCCAGGAGAAATGATTTCACTGTCCAGATGGTGTGGTTTTAACCATGTTTCAGTTCGGGTAACTATATCAGGAGTATAGTTAGCTATCCAAGCATAGAGTTCTTGAACTTTATTTACAAGGCTTCTGACGTTGATAGAGCAGATTTGTACTTGTTTTTGTGGGTTGGAGGGGTTGGCAGGTTTAGATACAGTGGGGTTATTGTTCAGGGTAGTGTCTGTAGGGCCTGGGTTAGGATGAATGTCACCAGATAGAAGTAGAGGTTTGTAATGGGGTTTTAATTTGAGTAAGTAGACTTTGTTTTTTTTTTTTGTTTTAAAGGGGAATGGGGTTTTAATTTCAGTAAATAGACTTTGTTTTTTTGTTTTAATGGGGAAGGGTGATATATTTTTATTTTAGGAATGGAAGTGGTGGAGGGAAGGATGGAGGAACAAATTAGTAGATAGGGTTGTGGTGTAGTACTTGCGTTGAGTGATGTTTGAGGGATGGAAATAGGGAGTAGGTAATTGTGAATGATAGGAGGTGAGGTGATAGAGTATAAGGAGTAGAGAAAGTAAGAGTATAGTCTGAGTTGTAAGAGACGTGTAATTTTATGGGGTGTAGAACAGAGGATGAGAGGAAGGGGTGGGAGTAAGGTACAGTAGTATTTGATAGTGGATAGTAGATAAGTATGGGGAGGAGCAAAGAAGGGAGGTAGTATGAGAACAGGAAGTAGAGGGGTGGGGGATTTGGGAGGAAGTGAGGGGGTGTGGTTGTATGGATAGGTATAAAGGTAAAGTGGAGGTGGGTGGGAATGGGGGTGGGAGATGAGCAAAGTGAGCGAAGCTACACATTCCAGATAGAACCTAGCTAAAAGAAACTATCAGCTAGTCCAGGACACTTACTAGAGATGCTACACCTGGAGGGCTTTCAGCTGCAATTAGAGCAAATATGGCATCCAGGGTTTTTAAAACCTTTGGTGTATTGTACCTGAGCAATTACTTGGGGGTGGGGGAAGGGAGGGAAACCATCAATTAGAATTTAAAGTAGCAGGGGAGAATCCAAGGTACTCTGCTAACCTAGCTAATTATCAAAGGACAGCCAAGGAAATAAGGTAAACATACAGGCACCCTTGTTCAAGGACTGGAAGGTTTCTCCAAGAAAAACTATGTGTAAGAGTACACCACAGGTAGAAGTTGTATGCTGCTTACTAGTCTGCAATGGCAGATTTTATTCTCTTTTATATTTGTATTCCCCTTTGCTCATTGTTTGCTACACACAATGTAGCTAAAGATAAAAGCAGCTGGAGAATTTGCAGCTCTGTTTGGTGTTTAGTGAAGAACAAGTATTGAGGAGGGACTGAAGGCTGTGACTACTGAGAGGGGCTAAATACCTTAACATACAACAAATTATCAACAGTGAAACAGATGAAAGGGGTGGGAGTGGGCTAAGAGGAAGAAGGTTTGCAGCTGTTGCCCCTGGGGTATGCAGTCTAGCTGACTGTAACAGATTTTAACAAGGCATAACTGTAGTCACAAAAGCTGGCACCTACACTACACAAGTGGCAACAACAAGGTTCCTGGAGTTAAACCTGGGGCTGTAGTCTATTTTTGGATGATAGCTTGTTAGAGTTTTCTTTGCTTTTAGCTGGAGTGAGAGGATTCCTTGTTGGTGTAACCAGAAAATTCAGATTTATACACTAAGTACCCATGCTGTTGTTCTGTCATAAAATAATTACCATTGCTTTGTGGTATCTAGTCTATATATGTATAATAATAATCCTTTAATTTCAATAACATTTTATCCGTAATGAAACATTAATGGCCATACTGCTTCATTAAATTCAGACTGTTGTTCATTTACTCTGATATTTTATCCTTTTGCCTTTCACATTTCGCAGATCATACTGCATGTTTATTTTTCCTACTTAATAGTCAGACAGTCTTTTTCATATTTTTGTGCTGTGGCTATATGATGATTTTTGTTAGCACTTATTTGCATGAATGTACTCTTTATCAAGTATTTTAGGTTCACATGTATATACTAGGCTAATGATCACCAGGGCTTTTATTAGCCTAGCCGCACAACCCATCCCAATCGTATCCTCTTGTATCATGTGTGTCTTAATTGGAGGGGGGATTTGGTAGGAGGGATATGTTAGCTAGGAGGTTGATAAAAAATTATGTTGGAGGGGACTATGTTAGGTAGGGAATGTTTGCTGTCAGCCTCTTTCTATAAGGGCCATGGGTGCCACCATGGAGATGAATTTATTTTTACTCATCCAGTGTTAGTTAGGGAATGTTTACTCTCAGTGTCTGTCTGAGAGATGGGGGGGGGGGGGCAGCCCTGGGATGAATTTATGAATGATCAAGGTTAAGTCTGAATAGGGTTAAGGAAGGACTCTGATTCACATGGATGGGGAGCTTATTTCAGAGCATGGGGGTCCTTTGAGTCACGCATCTTTGTTTCCATGTTTTAGCTAGCCATTATCTACCTCTTAAGTTAAATCTGATATTTCTATAGCCTACTCTTGTTAGATCATACCTAAAAATACCTTTAGGTATCATAAGTCAGGAAACCAGTAAGAGAAGACAGCAAATACATACAGTATTACATGGTTGTCGTGAAGTTCTTAACTCTTTTAAAGTCTTGACTTGAATTTAGTGTTTTTGGCTCTACCTAAACACCTGGTAGTATTTATGAATTGCTCTTGTTTCTGAGGTAGATTTGCATATCAACACTTACACAATATGCAATACAGATGAATCACAGTTTTCTAGTACTGTTGCTTGCAATGGACCTTTATGAGCATAACTAGCTTTGCTAGCTCAGCCCTCTTAAGTCTGTTTTCTTTCCATTATGATAGTACCTTTGCTGTTTTGTCATGCAGATGTTTATGTTTCTGCTATCAGGTGTATAACAGTCCTACTGAGGTTTGTTTACTTTCAGGTGCCAATAATAAAAATGATACAGGACAGCAGTCTGTGAGTAGCTGCAATGATGATAGTCCTATATATTGCAATGGAATTATTATTTACTCAGGAAGTGAAAAATACGAGTCATCATTTCTGGACACTTAATTTTGTTTAAAATATTTTTCATGGTTTGGACAATTCTTTCAAACTGTGCATTGGACTGAGGATGTCTTAGGTATGATGTGATAAGAGTGAATTGCTATTGCATTGCATAATTTTGAAACTTGTTTGACAAACTGGGGACCATTGTCAGAGCTGGTTCCAAAATTCCTTCACTAGAAAATATAGATTTTTAAGACAGTGCCCACTATTCTGCTCAATTGATAGTTCAAATGTACTACTTCAGGGAATTTTGATATGCAGCTCACATGTGACAGAACATGTAGATTTCTGTATTGGAATAATTCTGTTCCTGGTTTCAGCCAAGGCAGAGATGGAACATCATATTGATTACGGTCTTACTTCTTGTTTTGATTACACGTCACATACTTCATACTTTTTTATTAAGTACAGTGTATGGATTGTGACAGTATATGAAGTTTCATTGGATTTAGGTATACAGACGTGGGTCTGTAGTTTTGTTAGCATGTTTTTACGCAGCTGAATACGATGACCACTTTATCACATCAAGCAAAGCTGTCCTTCAAGGCTCAGTTTATAGACCCTTCTACTCAAGCTTGCTAACCCAGTGCTACAATTTTTTTTCACTATGAAATGACACAGCTGTTGTGTGTTTTTAGAGGATCCAGCCACTGTGTTAGCAGACAAAATTATCTAAACAGGCTTTCCTCAGTTTGAAAAAATGGTTAAGTCATTTCCATTTAATACTAAATGAAATAGAAAGAAATTCATTCTTATTTTGTTCAAATCATTATAATAAAAATCAGCCACCCACATCAGAAAGTAAAATCTCTACAGGCAGCCTGATGTCATATACCATCATCATCATCACTCCCCACTTTACTACAAGGGGTTGGGGTGTTGTATCAACTGTCAGCACTTATTTCAATTCAGTGCCATTCTTCTGCCTTTTTCATCAGCCATGCCTGAGTGTAGTACGTTTTCTGTCACAAAATCCATCCATCTCTTGGATGGATACATATATTTCCTCTTGTCTTCTTTTTGTCTCTCCCAAACATTTGTTTTCCTGCACATATGACTGAATCATCATTTTTCAACAAAATAAAATACTTTGTATTTACATGATAACTTCTTTCTAGATAAGTAAATACATACTGCTATAGAAATGCAACACATCCCTGTGAAACCTTTAGAGAAGAAGACTTTTCTACATTTGTACTAAAGCAAAGATATTCTGGACTGTTTTATGGCTGAATATTTTATGCATAATTATTAGAAACCCTGTTAAATAGACTTGAAAAAGCATATCACAGACTGCTGAAGTCCCTATTTGGCAGCAGCAGAAACACAAAGTACCTTAATCGTCTGGAGCTAAATTTGTACTTGGCAGCCACAAAGACAAATGCCTCTGTAACGTTCTGCAGACTCTTATCATGGACAATGCTCAAAACTAGATTATTCTGTTTGTAGTTAGCCAGTGCTCACAATTTCCTTTATTCACCCCCAAGGCTCCCTTAACCCCAGTTTTTAGACTACTGAAAGGCTAGCAGAAACTTTTGCTCCTCATTTAAGTCTCCATTAAAGTCATTCATCAAAGACAGCAATTCATACAGATACTATGTTTAAAAAATTTATATGACACATGGATTAATCTGCAAATTGATCTTTTCGGGTTGCAAACTACATTAAAAAGAAGTTTAGTGGTTTTCCTGTTCACGATTTTGTTACTAAATACATTAAAAATAATCGACCCATCAGCAAACTATAATCTGAAAATTTTAAGCTATGGTCACAAAAACCAGGCAATTACTAATAAGGAACTCAATTTGCAGTCATGTGATCTACAGCAAATACAGCTTCAAACTGTACACATTTTATGCTGTACTGAGTTTTTATTTGCTATATACACATGTGCAATGATAGTAATTATGGGTAAGCAATTAGATCAACATTTCGTCTATGTCTTTCACTTCTCCAATGTTCATAATTATAAATATTCTAAATAAGCTATGTGTTACGCATTACATGAATTGGTTTTATTGCATAGTCTGTAACCGTTTAGCTTATTCCATTTGTCTACTCTTCATTGTATGAAAACAAATCATATAGCTATTATTATAAACATTTTAATAATATTGTATAGCTAATATTGTAAACATGTTTAAATAATTAATAATTTGTACTGTTTTAAAATTAACTTGTAAATATCTGTATTATTCTCACTAATCAATGCTGAAGTATTTATGTTTTATTCTATCTTTTCTTTGTACATTTTTTCATGGACCTTCAAGGCAAATGGGCCACAACTCAGCTGGACATCTTGGTAAACATTAACTACATAAATAAATCATTAAATAAATACATGTATTTAAATTTCAGTCCATCAGATAGCAGTTCCTTACAAAGTGGGAAACATAGTTTGATGATTTCCAAGAGATCATGGTGTAGTATTTTCACAGATTCATAGATTAATAACTGAGTGCTAGGCAAAGCCTAAGAAATCGACTATATTCTAATGTTCCCTACAACTTTAAGGAGGGCAACAGACTGTGAAGCTGTTTGTCCAATTATGCAGTTTTTCATTGATATATATATATATATATATATATATATATATATATATATATATATATATTATGTGTGTGTGTGTGTGTGTTTATTTAAATTTATTGACTGGGGTGTAGCACTGATCCAGTTGGACCATTTCCAGGCTCTGATTGGTAGAAGTACAACTAATCATGATAAAGTAATACAAACAAATGGGCTAAACAATTGTTTATAACTAAAGGTAATACAGGCATAAAAATACATGAAATAGAGAAAAGGTGTAATAGATTGATAAGATAGGCTATCATAAAATGCATGAAAATATAAGTAAAATGCATGAAAGTATTATAAAAAATAATGTAAAACTGCAGGTAACAGAAGTCAAGATGTGAAATATTGGGATAATCTTTCACACTAACATCGACTAACTAAATAAGACAGGTTAGTTTGATTAATTCATATCCCAATATCCTGAGATACTGGAACAAATTCCAATAAATATTAAGCAGATTAGTACCCTTGTCACCTTCAACTTGAAACTTAAAGAAGCACCTACTTGAAATGTTAAAATGCCAGTGCCCTAGAAAGACAGAGATCCCACAAATATAACCCCCACTTAGCAATCCTCCATCTTCCCATACCATCATTATAATACCCACCTGGCAAACTCTCTCTCAGAACCCCTCACTTTAATGTTTGAATCATGCATTTGTGGACCCATTTGTTCTTTGAAGAAAGAGTAGGAGGAACACAGCCTGTCTTTGAAGGTTTGACAGACTCAGATTACCATAAGTACAGGGAGACAGTTGCCAGTCTGTCCAAGTAATTGAGGATTTTCTGGCCATTGATCATTTTAGTTAAGAATCTCTGAGGTCTTTTAAACCGAGTAGTATGTTTCAACAAATACATGCCAAAAGGGACATTATTGTCAATAATGTTTCTAATAAGAGATGAGCAAAGGGGAATTAAGACTTCACTAGATCTAGGTGAAATACGTTTGGAAAGTATTTCAGAAAGTTGGAAGGATTTCTGAACTACTTTGGAGACATGGTCAAAAGATAAAGAATTATCAACAAGAGTTCCTAATTCGTTATGCCAGTATCTGATTGGCAGATAAAATCACTATCCACTGACGGCAAGCTAAATGGCTCAGACTCATTGAAAAACGAACTTATCCAATGAAACCTCAGATGATAAAAATGTAAATGCATGTGCCACATTCATGAACCCTCCCCACCTGTTTATGCACCAACTTCACAATCACACATCCTTGATGAAAAAAGAAAAAAAAAAACATTAAAAGGTTGAAAAAATGCCTTGCTCGACTGTGATTTCATCAAAGAATCAATATATGTTAAAATGTTCCAGGAAATGTAAATCTGGTGAGATGGGATTGGGAATATTGCATTCTTCTGCCTGCCAGTCATTGAAACTTAGTTCTCCCATTCTTAGCGATATGGGCCAGAAAACCAAGGTGTATTACTATTATTTTGATTCAATATTAGAAGTGTTAGATCCATAACTGTGAGGTTTGCAACTTTGAAAAATAAAAGTATGATTACAGAAGAAGTGCAGTGAATATGAAAACTCACTCTAAGGGCATATAACATTTTTGCAAAGAACAAACCCCCCCAACATCCTTGAAATAAGACAATACTCTTTCACACTCTTGATACTAACATGTACTGTGAATTGTGTTGCTTTAAAGCCTGATTGCAAGAACCTTGCAAGTACCTTGGAGTGTAGGGAAAATACTCTATGGTATCTCACCATTGGACTTAGTACATATTCCACATTTTCTCACTCACTGTCCTTTCTTTTTAAGAATAACAGATAAGGTCTTTGGAGTTTTAACAGAAGCCCATATTTACTTTCCTATTTATTTATTTGACATTTGTTTACCAGGGTGGTCTGACTGGGTTACAGAACCTGTTATCAGCAGAGGGAGAAAAGCTCCACATACAGTAGAATACAAATATAGTATAATCCAATACAATTCAAATGACATTAGAAATACTATGCACAAATAAGTTGAAAGAACATAAACTGTGTTACAAGATATTACAATATATACTGCACAGCTAGACAATGTTATAGTTAAAACACTACAGACAATAATAGAAAGAGCTGAGTATTAGACAGGCTTTATGCAGGAACAGAGCCATGTATTTTTAAGATTACTTTTTTAAAGCGGTTTTGAAATGGGTTAGGCCAGACATAGACCTGGTAGCTAGAGGTAGTGAATTCCATAGTATAAAGACAGAGTACGAACAAAGAGAGTGACCTGCCTTTCTTGTGGGTTTTGAGATAGCTAAGAGATTTTGTCTTCTGATCGTAGGGAATCGATTTGGTGTGTAAGGTGTGACTAGATTGGCTAGTGCAGGGCAGGCAGTAGGTTTGAAAATAAGGTTGTACAAGGTGGATAGCTGAATAAAGGCATGCTGGTTGGAAACTTCAAGCCAGTTTAGTTCTAGTAGTGGTTTATAGTGGTGTTTGTGGTATTTAGAGTTTGTGGCAAACTTTGCAACTTTGTTGTAGCACTGTTCCAACTTGTTTAGGGTAGAAGTTTGTAAGTTAGCTAGGATAGGAGCACAGTAAAGAAGGGAGGGAAGTAAAAATGTTTCTGCAAGGGTAGTTTTGGTTGCTGCAGTAAAGAAATGTTTGTTTCTATATAACAGTCCCAGTTTTTAATAAGTGTTCTTTACATTTTTCTATATATGGGGGTCGGATGAAAGTTTATTGTCACTAATAACTCCTAGAAGTTTGGTTTCCTGCACTATTTCTATGACAGTGTTGTGGATAATGTGGATATTCTACAAAAGGCCCTTACAGAAACAGATGCTTGGTGTCAGAGCCATGGGCTCAAGCTCAATGCCAGGAAATGTATAGTTATCCCCTTTGGGAAAAAACATGTACCCGTGAATTACCACATAGGTGGCAGTACACTAAACACCGAAAGTGTGATAAGAGACTTAGGGACACAGGTGGACAGTGGTCTCACCTTCGATAAACAGATCGCCACAACAGTCAGGAAATCCTATGTGGCACACCTCATCACTAAGGGCTTTTCATCCAGAAAAAAAGGAGGTCATTGTCCCACTGTACTCATACCTCATTAGACCCATTATAGAATACAATGCCCTGTTTGGTATGTACCTCTCAAGACATCTGCAACAACTGGAAAGGCTGCAGAAATACCTCACTAAAAGAATCACAGGCCTAAAGCAGATGCCCTATGCTGACAATCTAAAAAACTCCACCTATACTCTGTCGCATATTGTCTACTCAGAGGCGATCTCTGCTTAACATACAAGGCCATGTCAAACCCAGAGCTGTTGGACATGCTACACTTAAAGAAATCCCAATCCCTCAGAGACACATGCTCCAGGGATCTAAACCTTGTCATCACAATGAACAAAACATGCTGGAGGGATAGGTTCCTGACCCAGAGACTCCCCAGACTCTGGAATAGACTGCCCATACTTGTCAAGCAGAGCACCTCTTTGGCCTGCTTCAAAAGGAACCTTGATGATTGGATGGGAGATAGGAAATTCACCCCGGGGATCATGTCAGTCAACCTGCTAGACAGGGGTCCAGGAAAGTAAATACTGTGGGAAGAAATAGCCAGGGAATTGTTATGGCTAGGCTTGTATAGGCCCTAGGGCCGATAGCCTAGTACCAGCCTATGAACCTAAGATGTAAGGATGTCGACATGATCAGTGATAAGGGAGGTATTATTGCCTAGGACCTTTAATGAATAGAAAGGAGGGATTCCAGGCTATATAAAATATTTGTTTTTGAGTTGCCAAAAATCTATTTCCTAGAAAATGGACTGACAAAACTGATACACACTGTTAGTGGACAGAAATGATGAATCAGTTCTACAGACCAGAAAGAAGATATGTAGCTGCACATAAAATGAATTGGCTGTTATCTCATTGGACTGTATACATAAGAGGCTTTAATTTTAGCCAGACCTCTCAACAACTGTTATTACAGCAGAAATATATATAAAGGCCCTGGTGGTTGTTAGCCTAGTATATATATCTATGAATCTATCACCCTATATTTACATGTTGGGTAACATTAGCAGTTGTATCTATTCATAGAAGGAATTCTGCGCATTTCACACATAAAAAACAAAGTTCTACGTCCAGCATTCATTGTAGTATTTATGGCAATTCAATGCCTTTAAATAGGCCACTAGGGAGCTTGCTGGGGTCTATATCACATAGTTGAAATTTTATAACTTAAATCACGGAATGTTTGAACCATTCCGTTTGAAGTTACAAAACTTCGACTAGTGATAAAAAAAAAAAAAAAAAGAAGAAGTAAAAACAAAATAAACTGTTGTAAGCTGCAGCCCCCACACCCCCTGCTACTTAAATATACCAACTCCGAGATCGCACCACATTGAAATGAATGAAAACCTCCCCTTATGGAGATTTCTGTTTAAATGGTCGAACTTGTACAAGTTCGAACTTATGGTCTCAACCATATGGGGTTCGAACTTGTGCAAGTTCGACTATGTGATAGGAACCCAGTTTGCTGCTATTAACATCTTGTTTCAGAAAAATAATTCACCAGCCCAACTCTTCAATACATTCTTAAAGAAAATCAAAGAAGGGTTCTAAGGGTACTCTAAATATACCTAAATTTACAAGATGGAAATCGACACAGCTACTGTTACTGATCTTCTTCATCATAGTCTTCACTGCTCAAATACTGCTTTCCATCTAACTACTTGGTCATGTATAAATTTCCACTCTTATCAAATTGATTAAATTGCCTACCTTTGGGTTGTGGACCACTGTCTGATATATGACCATTAAATATACAGTGTCTGAGAAGATGAATCAATCTATTCAACACACTGTTGTCCACAGTGAGTTCATTTTATTACTTCATGGTACTTGACATAATTGTTTACAAGCATGATGTACATTAATTAATTAATTAATTGATTAATTTATTTTACATTTGGTTACCCAGAAAACCCGACTGGACACAGTCCTTTTTCAGTGGAGGCCCGGGGAGAAAAGCTCCACGTATAACATGCTTATTATGCATTCCATTTATTAAATTACAGAAAAATTATCTATATATCTGTATACAGCTTACATCAAATAAAACTAGGATGACAACCGAAAACCATTACACAAATTGCATCAGATAAAGTTAGGCTGAGAATGACTTCATCTCTCCATTGACTGAGGGCACAATTGATAAGTAATACATTATACAGATGTGAGGATGAAGCATCTTGAACTGTATAATAGAATAATATTCAGTGTGATATAGTATTACATTAGCATATAGTAACCTAGTCTGGGGAGCCACAGTCACAGATCAATTTAGTTTGGAGGTATGTTTTTAGAGCTTTCCTAAACTGGGCTAAGGATATTGTGGCTGATATATTAGTGGACAGTGTGTTCCATTTTTTGGCTATGAAATTTGAATATAGAGAGGCTCCTGCAGAGTTGTTGGTTTTAGTGACTTGAAGGAGAGGTTTATTGCTCGAGCATAGGTCTCTAGTACAGGAGTAAGGATGTATTAGGTTTTATAATGCCGGATTTTTTTCAGGGTAGTAGAGAATCTTATGTGTTAGTATAAGCTGGTTATAAAGGAGAAGATGGGGAAGTTCAAGGCAGTTGAGTTGTTTAAGGGCTGAGCAGTGGTGTGTTTGATGTGGGCTATTGGTGACAGGAAGAAACTAGACTAAACATTAAACTAGAAAAAATCTGTACATACTTTCCAATACTGTTTAAGGCAACACCTCTTCTAATGAATGGCTGTTATACTATGTATTAAACAATATATTGCATAATGAGTTTTGGCAGAAGCAGATAATACCATCTAGTGTGACATTTAAGAAGATTTAGTATTCTACCTCCTTTCTATCTCTACCTCTGCCCTTACCCTTTTTCCACCTGTCCTATGTCCACTTTAGTCCCTCTTTAGATTCCCTTTCCATCACCTGTTTTGATAGTCCATTCTGAAGGCCTAAAACCTTCTTTATGAAGAAGTACTTTTTGAAATTCTAGAGAGTAGTTACTTCTTGCAGCCTCCTATCTTCTTTCCTCTTCTGTTTTTCCCATTCAGAGTGACCCTTTATTATGATCTTGTGCAGTAGTTTCTTATCCCCCTTTCCCTTCAGGTCTCAAATGAGATCCTCTCATCTTCAGTGAAATCTGCCTCCCACAATTCACCAGTTCTTTCTGGTGTCTTTCATATGGACTCATTCCTGCAGCCTAATGCCCTTGTCCTTGTATGCCTTCCAGCTTTACAGAGAGTACAAAGGAGGTTACCTGACTAGCTTCTGCTACACCTTAGCATTCTTTTTGCTTTGCTATTGCATCTGCCCACCCTGTCGTCTCCTGGTGGTCCATTCCAGGTGTGAACAAACACAGCATCACACATCCTTTCTGTGCTCTGCTTCCATTAGTTCTGCTCCTTCAGCTGATACTAGGTTTGTTGTCACTGAAGTACAGTATTTTAGATTTGTTTGAAAATATATTCTTCAGACATCTAAGCTTTTTATGAATTTGTCTGTACCTGTACTGACATTCTGAATGAGTATATAAAACATCTCTTGCTATTTTCATCCACGTCAGCATTCCAGAGTGCAGCTTGTACATTCTATCTAGCATCTTTTCTATTAGCTGGTTAGGCACAGTAATGTTTTCAGTCTTCAACTTTAACTCTTACAAGCAACTTATTTCCTCCATGAAGGCCTCCCTGAAGGAAAAGTAAGACAATTTAATTTCTGAATGATTATTTGTTCGACCACACTTTCATTTTTACTTTTTTCCATTTCCAGTGTCAGTACATCTCTGAAATGGTTTCACTTCTTCATTTTTCATTGGCAGCAGCATTATTACCCAAAGAATATCTAATTCTTTTAATAGCTCTTCATTTTGCTCTGGTATATAGGCCATGCTCAACATATGTGCCATACGCAATTCCTTATTCTGGAAGGTGTCTTGCACATAGACTGTTGGAGATGCTTTACAAGGCTTTATTTTCTGTTCACACTTGTATTTATATTTGTCAGTTTTTTTCACAATATACAGTGCTTCTCACAGATCTTTCTCTATATTACCCAATCTGTTTTGTGAATCTTGAAATGCTCCTGACCCACATGTAGCTGGTTTATTTTTCCTGTAAGATCACTTCTCCTACACCATTCTGACTTGCATCCATTTGTAACGCAACTTAATTAAAACAAACAAGAAGGGCGACTACTGAAGTAGCAACACTTGCACCAGCCACTTTAAACAAAACAACACAACTTTAATTGTAAGCGCTTTCGAAGGAGCCAATACCCCAACTTCATCAGACAACTTTACATAATAAAAACCTTATATATATATATATATATATATATATATATATATATATATATATATACTTTAGTTAAATTAATAATTGTATAATTACATAATTGCTGAAACACTTACTCAATTAACTTTATATTGAGTCACCACTACATATTAAGTTAAAAAACAACCTCATACTTTAAATTTCCTACAAATCACATATAAAACTTGCATTTAAATTAAAACATACGTGTGAACATATATTATTATGTATAACACATCCTAGCATCTACTGTGGACACATGTAAAATATTTAAATATAAAAAAAATACATATATTTACTGTAAAATGTAATATGTCGACATTGATGCAAGGAATTTTTAAAAACCAACACCAATACTATTAAGTATCTTAATGAAACCTATATCCTTACCTAAATATATATATATATATATATATACACTTATAGGGCTATATCATAAAAACTAAATAACTAAATATAAATATAAGCATCAGTAAATCAAATCATATGCATTCATAAATGCTTCGTATATTTTAGGACTACACAAATAAGATCTAACCAATTTTTTTAACCAATTTTTTTTACAGATGTTACGTCAGTTTCACTCAACCATCTCACCTTCTTTAAGAACCATATGATTCACATATTAAAACAGACCCATGTGAACTCCTGTTTTTTATATATTGAAACCAAATAAAAAACTTTAAAAACTTACTTAATTTGGGAGCACTAAGGTCCTTATATATTATGTGGTTCTTATCTATGTAATGCCTTAAGTTTTAACATACACTTAATGGAGGCGTATTCATTTAGCCCTGGCGGGATATGGGCTGATGTTCTTATTTGCCAAAAAACTTCCTGTTCTTCTAAATAAAGCAACTTAATTACTTATACCAAAACATTTGAATGATGTGCAGGGTTCTAAGCCTATCATATAAATTGCTGTACTTTTCACTGATTGTGATACATTGGCTCTGCATCATCTTGTCATCATGAGGGGAAGTGTCTAGCAAACTGAAATGAATATTCAAGGATAAAGGAACACATGCTGATGAAAACTGAAAGAATACATTGTTACATATGTCACCATTTATTCCTGCATCCTTTTGTGTGCACTTCAATTTGCCTTTCCCACCACCAAGTTTTCCAGCCATCCCTGCCAGGGTGATAGAGATCTGAAAGGTATTATTTAGTGAGCAAAACACAATGCAATAACCATCAGTCTGCAGTTCTTGATCCATTTTAAAATAGGCCCCTTTCCGTTTAGTTTCTTGAACATTAAACAACTCTCTTTTTATTCATAGCTCCATTTCCATTGTACATCTTAGTTGAACAGCTTTTTTAGAAGCACATTTTTCATGGACATATTAGATATAAACTCTGTGAGAACATACATCATCCCAAAAATCTAATACCTGATTATCTTCTGGCTTTGGCATTTGCAAGGTTGTTCTGATTTTCCCTGAGTTTGTCATAAGTCCTTCTGATGTCAGGATGTGACCCATAATTTTAGAATTATAGCACTTATGTCTAACTTACTCCTCTGCTGTTTAAAAATCATACTGTCTCAGTCTGTTAAGTAGTTGCATTAGTCTCTCTTCATGTTCTTCTGTTGTCTAACCCTGTTTTAAGAAATCATTAGTGATAACAATTATAACAATAACAATAACATAACAATTTTTAAGCCTTCAATTACTACTTTAAATACCCCTGGAGCTGATAACATACCATAAGGAAATTTTAAGAGTCTGATCTTCACAATGTTATATTGAATGTACACATGTTAGAGTCTTATTCATTTAGCTTTATCTTTCAAAATCAGAGGTTTACATCCAACACAATTGCAGTGTCAGGTTTATAAAAATATTATGCAGTATGATAAAAAAGCTAAACACTATGATTAGAATTTAACATTAAAAAAACTTCAATAGCTTTATAAACATTTTAGAATGAGAAATAAACTAAAACCTAAGTAAACTGAACAAGAAAAGAAATAAGCTGTTTAAGCTATGCAGCAAATTAAACAAATATATTGTTAAAGGTAATATCAAAGTAATTTCAAAATAACTAAAAATACAATATCAGGTTTACTAAAGCAGCAAGTGAACTTATACTGGCCTCTGAAGTGAAATATAATTATGTGTTTTTCTATCTATGTAAGAAAACTAAGAAGCAATACCTCACATTAATCTGAACATATTTATAACCTGACCCAGTAGACATTGTGAACACTCTTGCAACAGATTTAGAAGTAACTTCTCCCCCAAAACTTATATCCAAAGCACTGGATTGTCTGATTCACTTACTACTCCAATCATCAAGATAATTTACTAAAAATGCTAATCAAAAAAACAAACAAAAAAAAAAAACATCCTCCATGGAATCTGACAACATACCTGGGTGTTTAATTAATAGTTGTTTAATAGTTGTTAAATATGCCCTTGCAGCCCTACTCCTTAAACTGTTTAACCCAAGTTTAACTACTGGTTTTGTCCCTAATTGTAGCACTTTGCTGTGGTGAAGCTCTTCCATAGCGGTGTTCTTACAAATGACTCAGGTAATTACAGATTTATCAGCTTTACAAGCCTCATTTATACCTGGAATGTATTATAATAATTATTACTGACCTCATAAATTATATCAAAAATCTTATTAGACCTGATCACCAACCATTTGGCTTTGTGAAAGGTAGATGCTTTCTCCTGAAATTGGTAATCTTTATAAGGATTATGGTGGCTGCAGACAGTAGCTATGTGATACAAAAGGGGAATCATTCTCCATGCTGCCGTCACACAGAAGCTAAATGCTTTAAAACATTGACTCATATGTGGTAAGACAGAAGGCAATTTGGCTGAAAGAGCCCACATAGTGTAAGTTGTAGGTGCCTCATTGGCAAGTATGAAGGTGACCAGCAAGGTCTCTCAGGGCTTGGTGCCTGGACCTCTCCTTTTCAGCATTTACTCCTCAGATTGGTAAGCGGAGACCTCTGGCTAACAAAGGTCATAAACTACTATAAACTGAGGGTTATTGTTAGTCACCTTGTGACACCCAAACCTCCAGAATAAAGTCTCCCTAAAATACTCTTAGTGTACTAAAAATGAGCTCAAACTAAATACTAAAAAGTACACCTTCCCTCATCACACTATATAGAAAACACACCAGTACAAAACAAAAATGTAGTCAGGGACTCTCTCTCTTTTGACCATTGTAGATTAGAGTGTAACGTGTGTGTGTGTGCTATGTCTTTAAGAAGCATGCGAGGCTGTGCATGCACATATAAATTCCAGGCATGTGCAATCCCTAGTGCCAATTTGTAGAAGCAGCCAGCGAATGATTATGTATGATCGCAGTAGTTAGTTTGTATAGTCCCGGGCTGCGTCCTACATGAACTCCAAGAAGAGCTAAACCCAAAGATAAAACTACTGTTCAGTCTCAGCCTTACTACAGGATATGTACCCAAAGAGTGGCGTACAGCAGCAGTGGTCCCTCTCCACAAAGGTGGTGCCTCAACGGATCCTGGAAACTATCGCCCCATAAGCCTGACTAGCTTGGTCTGCAAAGCTATAGAAAGGATCATCATGGACCTCATAAATAAAGATATTGGGGACCTACAGACACTGGATCCTACCCAGTTCGGCTTTGTTAAGGGCAGATCCTGCCTCTTAAACCTGGTCGATTTCTTTGAAACAGTCACCAAGGCCATTGACGAGGGGAAGGTGGTCCACACAGCCTACCTGGACCTCGCAAAAGCCTTTGATACAATACCCCACTCGGGCATTATAGATAAGCTCACCAGCTTAAATATAAACCCCTATGTCACTAGATGGGTTGCAAACTGGCTCAAGGACAGAACCCACATGGTTAGAATTGCTGGAACCATGTCAGACTCCAAACCAGTTACAAGTGGCGTCCCACAAGGCTCATTCCTGGGACCTCTCTTGTTCGGTATATATTTCTCGGAGGTACAGGCCAACACAGAAGGACTGTGGCTGACCAAGTTCGCAGATGACTGCAAACTGGGCGCCATAATCGACTCTCCAGCCGACACAAGCATCCTCCAAAAGGGCCTCATAGAAACAGACAACTGGTGCCAGAGCCATGGCCTCAAGCTACACGCCAAAAAGTGTATAGTCATCCCCTTTGACAAAAACACAAATTACCACATAGGTGGTAATCCATTAAGTACAGAAGAAGTAATTAGGGACCTGGGGACCCAAGTTGATAGCAATCTCTCATTTGACAACCACGTGGCCAAAGTGGTTAGAAAAACATTTTATATAGCCCACCTAATCATGAAGGGATTCACATCTAGATCAGGGGAGGTCATCGTGCCTCTTTACTCATCCCTCATCAGGCCCATAATTGAGTACAATGCCCCTTTTGGGATGTACCTTACCAGACACCTGCAGCAACTGGAAAGACCCCAAAAGTACCTCACCAAGAGGATCAAAGGGCTCAAACAGATGCCATATGCTGCTCGGTTAAAGAAACTCCAGCTCTACTCAGTGGCATACCGCCTGCTCAGAGGCGATCTGTGCCTGACATATAAAGCCATGTCCAACCCGGAATTAATGGACATGCTGCACCTCAGAAAATCCAAATCCCATCGAGCTACACTCTCGAGAGACTTGAACCTCAGCACTGAAATAAATAGGACATGCTGGAGGGACAGATTCATAACCCAGAGGCTCCCTTCACTCTGGAATAAAATCCCAGTCCAGGTTAGGCAGAGTCCCTCATTGACTCTCTTCAAGAGGAATCTTGATGAGTGGATGGGAGATCGTAGGTTTACCCCGGGTATCACTTCTGTGTCACTGTTAGACAGAGGCACAGTATACTAACCTCAAAAAAGGGCATAGCAAAATTAATTTAAAATGGGTGGCAAAAGCCAAACACACTCTGGCTAGGCTTATAAATGCCCTAGGGCAGATAGCCTAGTATGAACCTATGAACCTATGAACCTATAAGTCATAGTCAATAAGTCTTTACAATAATGTGCTTGTATAGAATAAAGTTGCTTAAACAGAACCCATGAAGACTCGTTTATCCGTGTACCAACACGAAAGTGACATGGTGTTAGAACCGGGATGGAAGAGAGAGGAACATTTGGAGCCATGAGATGTAGAGATGCCAGCAAAGGTAGAATTGAGAGAAAACAGTACAAACAAAACCAGAATGAATCAAAGGAATGAAAGAAATAAAAAATTATTTACTCAATGCAGAAAAAGAGGCAGAAAGGGCATTACAAGGGCACAAGCTGCATTATCAGGTAAGTGGAAAGTGCTAAAGTTTGCTAATCAAAGAGAAAGTTTGAGATAAAGGTGTTTGACAAAATGATTGGTTTTAAAATACAAAACTAATATGTTTAAGGCAAAACGAGTGTGTTCAAGGCAGAATTGGGCATGTTTAGAGTAAAACAAGCACAAAAGAAGCATGTTGGGCATAAAAAAGGCTTAAATGAGGAAAAGAATATAAAAAGAAAAGATAAAATGGCACAGTAAGCAAAAATAAAGCAAGGCGACTGCTTCTCTTTAGGCAAAGTGCTGTGTTTGGGCATAACTATGACTTTGTATTGCAGCAAGGGCGTAATTAAAGTTGTCCAAAGTATCTCAGAGTGCGTAAAAGTGCTTACAGTGTGTGCTTATTACTATGCATGTATTTCAAAGCATCCACTGTGTGCAAGTTGCAAATCCAGTCAAAGCATATTTATTTGAGGAAACGTTTTGTGCTGGGTGTGTCTGCTTGCAAAGTGACACCATTACAGAGTGCTTCTTGTACTTTAAAGAGTTGCCTAGCAATGTACCACCATTTTGGGGGCATTTCAGTGTACTGCATGGTTGTTTGCAAATTGCAAATACTTCAAAAGATATTGAATTTGGGCAGCACAAGTTTAGTTTACTCATGTTGTATGATTGCTTGATATGTTTATTGCATTGATAAAGGATATTTGTTACAAAGGATTACAAGAGTGTTATAGTGCCTGTGAGTTTCCCAGTTGCAACATAAAGTTCTCAAATGTTTCTTAAAGAAATTACTTTAACAAGTATTGGCGTATGACTGTAGCATGCCTGTCTTCAGCTACAAAGCCCCAAGCAATTACTTTGGCATTTTTACCTTTACCATTTCCAAGAATAAATAATCCTAGCATTTGTATCTTTACCAATTCTGAATCTTCGAAAGTGTATAATCTTGGCATTTCTGCTTTACCGATTTCTCAAGCAAGTGACTTTTGCATTTCTGTCTTTACCAATTTCAGTGTGCATGACTTTAACATCTCAGTCTTTATCGATTTTGAATGTGTATGACTTTGGCATTTCTACTTCTGCAATTCCGCAAGCATGGTGAATGATGGTAAATGACTTTAGCATTTTTGCCTTTACTAATCAAAGATTTTACAAAGCATTGAACAGTCCAAAAAAATATTTCGCAAAGCTCTGTAAAGTATCAAAAAGTTTGAAAAGCTATTCTGTAAAGTTTCGTAAAGCATTGTTAATCCGAAGAAAGTATTTTGCAAAGCAAAATAAAACATTGAGAAGTCTTTATTTCACAAAGCACAATAAAACATCAGGAAATCTAAGAGTTATTTCACAAAGTACAATAAAATATTGAAAAATGTAAAAAAGCTAACCCATAGAGTGTCATAAAGCATCGAGAAGCCAGAGAAGTTATTTCGCAGAGTTCAGTTGTTTAAGAGTGCTATGCGGTTGTTCATTTGCATAATTCTCACAAACTTAAAGCGAGAAAGTATATGTGTAAAAATACAAAAAGAGCATTGTACTAATTGTGTTTATGCCAATTACCCACGCACATGTCTGTGTGCATATATTCGTGTTTGATTGTAAGACTCCTAGCTGGAATGTGTCAGTATGGCAGATGGATTTTGAAAACCTCAACCACTTGTGTTTGATCAGAATATTACAGAAAAACTGGAGAATATTTGAACAGGAGTATGATATTTTCATACAGGCAGCTTATGCAGATAAAGATGCACATACTAGGGCATTCGTTTTGTTAAACCTAGCAGGATCAGCGGCCATAGAAAGGGAGTGTTTATTTGTGTATGCACCAGCAGTGTATGAAGGTGAAGGTGCTGACTGCCATTTTTATTGTGGAAGCTGAATCAAGGGAAGACCCCGAGTGTTTGAAGCGTAAGTTCAGAAAAATGTGCACCCCACAGATGAACATTACATTAGAGAGGCATTTGTTTTACACAAGTAACCAGAAACCAGGTGAGACATTTGCAGCTTACATAACTGACTTAAGAAACAAAGCAAAGAGGTGTTGGTTTGGTGATTTAAAGGATGAGCTGATAAAGGACAGACGTGTGTGGTATTAATAGTGCTGCAGTGAGAAAGAATTTGCTTTGTGACAGTGATTTGACATTAAGTGAAGCAATAGAGATTTGTCATATCCATGAGGTGACTGAAAGACATACAAACATGCTTGCAGGTGACAAGAGCATGGTTTCAATGAGCTCCAGAGCAAATGTAAATAGTATGCAACACGTGGCAAGTAGAAACATGCATAAGCAAGGAACAGCCACAGGGTTTCCAAAGAACGTGCACAGCTTTCCAGAAAGTCCTAGAAAAAATGCAAGCTCCACCACCAGTCCAGTGCAACACAAACTTGAGCCAGCAAAGCCCAAGTCTAATTTTGTTAGCTGTCACAATTGTGGTGCAAAACATGAATCTAAAAGAGAGGAGTGTTTAGCATATGGACAGCAATGCCACAAGTGTAAGAAGTGGAACCATTTTCAAAAGTTGTGCAAGTCAAGTAAGTCTCAGTTGTAATGAAAGGTCACACAAAAAAGCAAGCTGACCAAGTAGAACTGAAACAGTCATCTTTCTATGTGGATGGAGTATCAGTACTTGGAGAAAGACTTGATGCAGTAAACTTATTAACAATGAGCGAAGTGTTTTGTTCGGTCGAGATCAATGGAAAATCCACAGAGCTCAAAGTGGACACTGGGTCAAAGTGCAATGTTATGCCAGTGGACACATTTGCCAAAGTGAGAACAAATGAGCAACTCAATATAACCAGTAGTGTGATATTTGATGTGTATGGAGGTGAAGAAATTCAAACCAAAGGTTCTGTAATACTTTCCTGTTATTTGGCCGAAAGCTGTTACAACTTATTTTTCTACATAGTCCGATGACCAGTACAGTCTTTACTAGGTCTCAAAGATAGCTTGTGAGTGAATCTGCTTTCTTTTGCTAAAGAAGTTCATCATGTGAGTGCAGTTCCGAGTTCCAGTTTTTCAGAAGCCATTTTTTCAAAGTATGTTGATGTTTTTGATGACAAGTTGGGTAAGCTTCCAGTTGTGTATTTCATGAAGCTAGATCCTGAGGTTACTCCAGTAGTCAGACCAGGACAAAGTTAAAGCTCAGTTAGATAAAATGGTGCAGCAAGGTGTGATTTGTCCAGTCACAGAACCAACTGAAGCGGTGTAGTTCATAATAGCCATTCATAAGAAAGGCTGAGATGAAATCAGGATTTGTATTGATGCTAGATATTTAAACAAAGCATTAAAAAGGCCATATCATCTTAAGGAAGTTGCAGCTCTGATACCTAATGCTACTGTGTTTTCTGTTTTGGATGCAAGGAGTTCATTTTGGCAAGTGATGCTTGATCGCAAATCCTCATTTCTCACTACTTTTGGTACTCTGTGGCAGATACAGATTCCTAAGGATGCCATTTGGAATAAATTCTGCAAGTGAAGTTTTTCAGTGTGCAGTGGAGCTAATGTCTTCAGGTTACCCATGTGCCATAATAGTCAATGATATATTAGTTGGAGGCAATGGCAAAGTTGAGCATGACAGAAACCTCAAGAAAGTTCCTGACAGAGCACGTGAAGTAAACTTAAAGCTCAATCCTCTGAAATGCAAATTCAGGCTTTCAGAAGTGACTTACATGGGACATTTGTTTCCAAATACAGGTTTAAAGCCTGACCCTGCCAAACAAACAGCTATAATAGAGATGCCATCACCAGATAATCTGCACTGTTTACAGTGTTTTTTTGGGCATGGTCAACTAAATAGGCAACATTATACCAGATTTCAGTGAAGTGACAGTATCTTTAAGAGAGCTAACATGCAAAAATGTTGTATGGTCATGGTTAGAACATCATCAAAAGGAGTTTGATACCCTTAAGCAGAACATTTCAATTCCACCTACGTTAAGGTACTGTGTTGTCAACAAACCTGTTGTTCTTTCTTGTGATGCTTCAAAATTTGGTCTTGGTGCAGTTATTCTTCAAGAGGGTAGACCAGTAGCCTATGCATCTAGGACATTGACTCAAACAGAGATGCACTATGTGCAAAATGAGAAAGAACTTTTGGCAATAGTCTTTGCATGTTCCAAGTGTCATGATTATATTTATGGTTGAGTTATTCAGATTGAAACAGATCATCAACCACTTGTTAGTATTTTAAAGAAATCTATGCATTCTGCTCCAGCAAGATTACACAGAATGATGCTCAAATTGCAAAAGTACAGTTTCAAAATGGTCTAGACTAAAGGTAAATTGCTCTGTCTGGCTGATACCTTATCCAGATCACCTAGAAGTACTACAGAACGAATTGATGCTGAAACATTTGACTTTGATGTTATGTCAGTGCGTAATTTCTCTACCACTAGACGAGAAGAGTTGAGAGATCACACTATGACTGATCCAATTTCACAAAAGCTTAACCACTACACCCATGTTGGATGGCTGCCAAAGCAATCTAGTGTTTCAGCTGAAGTGCAACCATATTTTCCTTACAGAGATGAATTGTTGATGGAGGATGGTATTATTTAACAAGGTCCTAAAATTGTTGTTTCTGCTTCCTTACAGCATGACTACATTCAAATTTTGCATCGTGGTCACCCAGGCTTATTATCCACTAAGAGAATGGCAAGAGAATTAGTATTTTGTCCTTCATTGTCAAGGGACATTGACAGAGTGCTTTCTTCTTGTTCAGTATGCAATAGTACCAGAGTTCATTTGCAAAAAGAACCACTTCAGCTAAATCCAATACCTGAACTACCTTGTTCTACTGTAGCTACTGATATCTTTGAATGGAACAATCAACACTATTTGGTTTTGGTAGACTTTTATTTGAATTAGTTTGAGATTGATCTGCTACCAAACTTAACTTTAACAGCTGTTATCACTAAGTTGAAATGTCATTTCTCAGTTCATGGTAGTCCTCACAAACTTTATTCTGACAATAGTAGTCATTTTAATAGCCAGTTGCTTCAGAAATTTGCAAGAGAATGGGACTTTGTATATGTCACTAGTAGTCCTGAATATCCACAGTCCAGTGGTCTAGCTGAATGAGCTGTATAGAGTGTAAAGAAACTACTTGAAAAATCAATGCATGACAATACCGATGTTTTCTTGAATTTACTTAATCTCAGAAGCATACTTTGTGATGATATTCTTGGCTCACCTGCTCAAAGACTAATTTCCAGACAAACTAGAACTACTCAACCTATTTCACCCAGTTTGTTGAAGGCTAAATCCAGAAACAATAAAACCATCAATGCTCATTCGTTTAAGAAATGTTGTTGTGTCTTTCGGCTTTTCCTGGTTAGGGTTCGCCACAGCGGAACTCCGGTCCGCTGATTGGCAGTTGATTTTTACGTACCAAGTTGTCAGCCCTGACGCACAACCTCCAACGAAGGTGCGCCCATTTACGCATGTCTCCATGCAGAAGATGCTCTAGGTGAGAGTTGAACCGGACAGCGTCTTACTGTGAGGCGACAACGCTACCAAAGCACCACCACAATGTAATATCCAGAAATCTAGTTGTGACAAATCGAGCATATTTCCTCATTGAGGACAGGAGAGATGGTGAGAATCCAGACAACAAAAGGTTTTGATCGAATAGGACAGATTACAGGCATCTGTGCCAAGCCGAGATCCTACTTGGTAAGCTCCGAGGGTGTGGAGTATAGGATGAATCGCAGATATCTTCTTCCTGTACCAGAATCATCATCATTGCAATCACAACATTGTATCTGTGATGTAAACTCTAAATCATCATCATCATTGCAACCACAACATTGTATCTGTGATGCAAATTCTAGATCAAAGAATGAGTCAGACATTGTTTCCAGACCAGAATATGTTCAAAAGTCTGATTCTGTTCCAGAGAGTGATTTGAACATTCCACAGGTCAACTATTTTGCAGAGACTGTCCCAGTTGCTAAATCTAATTCACAGTTTTATGTCACAGTGTGAAATGCACAGCAATGTGGACTTGATTGTCTATATCTGTGTACTTAGTATTGTATAATGCATGTCTATTGATTAACTGTGAATTCTGCATGCTAAATAGTCTCATGACAAATTGCATAATCTATTTCTCAAAGAGGGAGGATGTAGATCAGAGTGTAACGTGTGTGCTATGTCTTTAAGAAGCATGTGAGGCTCTGCGTGCAGGTATAAATTCCAGACACGTGCAATCCGTAGTGCCATTTTGTAGACTCAGCCAGTGAGTGAGCATGTATGATCATAGTAGTTAGTTTGTATATAAGTTACTTAAGTCATAGTCAATAAGTCTTTATAGTGGTGTGTTTGTATAGAATAAAGCTTCTTAAACAGAAGCCACAAAGACTTGTTTATTTGTGTACCAACATGAAAGCGAAAACCATCATGCAACAAGAATTGTCAGGAAATGATTTTGTATAGTGTAGCATAGCTAATTACCAAAAGAATATCATCAGGATTTTAAGAGGTAATCATGCTCTTATATTCTGCATCGATCTGACCAATTATCAAGAAGTAGAAAGCTTTCTTTGGGATGTATCTAACAAAATATCAAACAATTGTAAAGACCCCAAAGGTTCCTATTAAAAAACATAAAAGGTTTAAAGTCCCTAAGCTATCAAGAGAGGCTGGAAACTCTCTCCCTTTATTCAGTGAGTTAGTTATAAGCTTTTCAAGGGGAGAGCTCTGTTTCATGTAATGCATTATGGTTATTCTGGAACTTCTTTTTATCTGCAAGTCCAATATCTACACTGACATTAGAACCAGGTATCTAAATCTTCACCAGAACATAAATAAAACACTGTGGATGGGTAGGTTTATAATCCATCACCCCAAAGACTCCTGGAATAAACTTCCCTTGCTTGTTAATCAGTGCAACTCACTATCCTCCTTTAAACATAACATAGATTATTGGATGGGTATCCACAAATTTGCTGTGGGCTTGAGTGGTATGGCCCTCTTAGAGAAAGGAGGTCTTGGGGAAGTTATGAGTAAGATGAAAATTGTCATAAGACTCAATAGCCATGGAATATCTATTAATCTATGAAGTTATGAGATCAAATAAGTGGGTTTTACAGACCTTTTGAAACTGGACAATGGAAACAGCTTAGTATGTGGCACAGCTGAGATCACTTACTGAGTGTAAGCAATAGATAATGCTCTACTGTAATCAGTTTATTCACACCTTGCAGATCTTGCAGGTCAAAACCTGTCCTTTTACAACATCTAAGCTTCACTTTTATTCTTGCATATTTATATTGCTGAGAACTACTGGGGATTTCCTTCGAACATGCATTACTGGCAAAACACCTGGAAGTACACAAATGTAATATTATTCTGGCAAGATGCCAAAACCTGTAAATGAATCAAGATAGGCATTAATGATATCATTACTATATCTGTCTATAGTATTTAAAATAGTTCTATAATTGTGCAACTATTCTTGCACATAACTTTTTTTTGCTTATACACTGAATTTTCACACTCCAAATGCATACAAATATTAGATGAATTATGCTGTTGATGCATGTTATCTGAAAGAGGTTCTTATACTTTCTGCTTTTATATCCACAAGTCAGTAGTTTTTGTTGTGACACTTGAAATTCTGAGGACTGTATTTGCAGTATTCAGAAGACAGGAACTACAGGTGTGAAGGTGATTGAATATATGCTAAGCCTTAGGTTATGATATTGTGGAATACTCCTAATGTACAAGGTACAGCAGATATGTAGTTAGTTTGTATAAGCAGCAAATGTATTAATGCATATCTCTCTCTCTCCCCACACTGAGAGTGCAGAACTCCTTGCAAAATTTTGAAGTGCATATTTTTTGTTTGAATCTCAGATCATTTTTCAATGTGTTAGGAATTGCAGTATCAATCTTGCATTTATTATACAGTTTTAGCTAATGGCTTAATTGATATCCAGAATATACCAGTAATATGCACACTGTATTGCTATCAGACTCTCTCTGCTCAAATGCTTTAGAAGTATTTTCAAACAAAATATTACACCCAGCACAAGTATCTGGTTGAAATTCAACACTTTAGTAGTTCTAAACTTCTCATGCCAGATGACTTGTAATCTTGATACAGTGCCTCTTCACAGCATGCACTTTTTCACAAACATTTTGTTTTCTGGTTATGTATTAGCAACATGTAAATTATTTAAAACACTCATATTTCTTGTTTTCACTTGCATAACTTTGCAGAATGGTTTGTTCTACTATAGCCATTACAAATGTCTGTTATACAATGGACATTTTTTCTTTTGTACTTTAGCCATGCCATGTACCTTTTAGTTTCATTTATGCCATACCTTCAATGCACCTCATGGCTCTCCTTATTATTACTGCTGTTGTTTTGGGGCATGTTCTTTTTTTACTTTATTTATTTGACTTGCTTTTCTTCTTGCACTGTTCCATTTCTTCAGTTAGCTAAGTACAGGTAATTCTACTTGTTCTGCACACATCCTCAGCTTTATATAACAACATCAGATTATCTTTTTTTAAAAGCCTAACCATTGTCTGATTTTTTTTTAATTTTATTTTATTTATAGTTTGTTGACCTGGTTAATACCAGTAGGCCAGTTGCCTCTTTTCAAGGATGACCTGAGGTGGTTGGTATTCATATTGACCAGAGGAAATTTGGCCAGGGAACTGACTTGTCCAACTCTTTCAATAAGTGTCATGGCATCTTTTGCATCCACCTGAGATATCACCAACTCAGATAGACATGGCCTCAATTTAATGTCTCATCCAAAGGATGGCACACTCAGTAGTGCAGAAACCCCACTTATGCTGTAATGCAGTGTTGGTATTTGAAAAAAATTAACCCCAACTAGCTGGTGTGATAACTTCTTATATCACCATCTATTCTACCTCTTAATTAAGGAATCATATAATTTACTAAATTAATGTCTTTGCCTCTGACTTATATTTTTTCAACATAGTCATCTTTTGTTTCTATTGAGAATTGTTTTTTGTAAAGGATACATGATGAATAAATAGCATATTTTTCTAGCCTCACATTAATTCCTGAATGTTCACCTGTTGTCTTTTTCATCTTCTTGAGTATGAAAATATTAAATAGCTTCAAGGTTTCTTTCACTGTGATCTGTAAAAATGGGATTCCTTTTCAGGCTTCTCTTCTCGTTTTCCTGCAAAAAATAGCAAGCTGAATTTCCATATCCATTGCATCTTGTGTTATAATGCATTATAATGCAACAAGAAAACCCATGATAATTAACCATTTTTTTAATGCTATGCAGGCTGGGGTGGGGGGCTCTTTTTGCAAGTTATTTGGATAAAAAGCAAAATAATATTTTATTTAAAATTATTTTTACACTGAATTATATCTGAAAGATAACTCAGAAACAAATAAACACTCATCTGTATCATTATGTAACATCTATAATATTTTTCCAAAATGCTCATTGTAGACACAGACATATTGAATGTGTGACTAGCCCCATGAATTATTTACTGCAATTTCCAAGTGCTGGTGGGATAATTAGGTTACATACATGCCCAACAGGAATTAAACTCATTCCATTTTATTAAATTGTCTGACACTATATGCTGTAGCTATTTGTTCTAGCACTGTGGGTCACTAGTAATGACAGCTGCACTGAGAACTTCTTCTTATAGCTCATTTCTTGCTTTACCAAAACTGTCTGATAAAATCCCTGCAGTATTACCACTGCTGTGCACATCTGGTGGTCAGCCTTCCAATAGTCTTTACCTTCAGTCATGAGCAAGACACCATAATGCTTAAACTCCTTCAGAGTCGGCTGCTCCCCTCTCACATGCAGAGAGTTATCTGCTGTTTTCATGCATGAACCATGACTTCTTGTTCAGAGGTGTTCATTTTCATCCCAATAATTTCACTATTAGTAGCAATATAGTCCATAACACATTGGAAATGGAGCCAGTTGAAGCTAAGAGCACAAAATGACCTGTAAATGAAAAAATGCAAACCCTACTGCTCTTAAATGGATACTCTCCAGACCTTGATATCCTGCCCATGAAAATCAAACATGAGGGGAGACAATTCAGTCGTGCTTCCCTTGAATATATTCAGCTTGATACTAGGAATGCAGATGTAACTCTCACTCTTCAAATAAGGACTGAAAGGAATACAGCAGAAGCAACAGGTCATAATACCTTTCCCTAGCTGGGTTATTCAGCCATACGCCTACTCCAGGTCCACAAAATAGATATAAGCAATGCTGGAAAACTCCTATGACCTCTTCAATATTTGTGCAGGGAGAAAGAGTTGATCCACTCTTCCATAGCAAAGATGAAACTGCATTCATTTTCCTGAACCGGAGGCTTAAATACAGTCACTCTATAAATGGAACTCACCTTCCAGTAACCCTGTTATGCAAGCTTACATGTTCAAAGCACCCATATAGTGTCCATGTGCCAACTGTTCTCATCCCTTTTTAGCACTGGTCCTCAGAGTAAGGCATGTCCACTAGATTCATGAGTGAAGTGTTTGTCCATTTTTTGTCAATGTTCCCATTCATAGTCCTTGTAGAGAACAGCTCACACAGTATCTCATCTCCCTGTGCAGAGTCTAAGGATAGTTCATCAAGCACCTCTGACATTCATCAAAAGGTATTTGAATGCAGCCTCACCAAACATATTTTGCTTTGCTTTGCTTTGCTGACTGACATAACTGCTTCTTTCCTGGCTTGTCACTGTATATCAGACACATACAAATACCTTACTTCTGTCATTGCATGGAAGGCCTCCTTCTTTAACCTGACGAAATGTCTTGTGTCTGCCAACAAGTGCTAATATTACTGCCATATCAAACACTGACCACCTTCTAGCCACATCTCTTGATATTTTCTTATCTGCTGAGGCCTTGAACAGAAACCATTTAGACTTCAGCCTCTGACTTCTCTAGGAGTATGTGAGAAGCTCTTCTAGAAGTGAGCGTTAAATTCATCTCACACCCAAGTGTCAGCAAATTGTTCACAGGGCACCATCACCACATGCTTGTTTATCTTGGAGCTGTCTAGCTGCTGTCTTGCTCAACTGATCCAATTCACCACCATCTGAAAACAGATGACCACCAAAAGGTGATTGGTTGACAGATCAGCATCTCTCTAAACCTGATTGTCCAGAACATATGACCTCAGGTCTGATGAGATAGCTACACAGTTTATCATTAACATTTTTTAGCCCAGTGTTTGGTACAAAATACACTTATAACATGTCTGTGTGATGTCTGCTATGGAATGTCCAAGACGTCAAAAAAAAAAAAAAAAATCACCCACTTGGATACAAATGAGGCATATTCCTCACACAAGTATAAATGTCTGCCAGAACAGAATGAGTAGTTGGTACTGTATCAAACAATGCACCCATGGTCTCTTAGAAGGCCACATACTTCAAATAGCTATTAGATGCAATTTCTACCACATGCACAGCATTGAGACAACTCTCTTATGTAATGTCACAAATTCCAGCTGTATAACAGACCGTGTAGGTCTTGTATACCCACAACATTCTAGAATGTCTCCTGACGGTCAGTTCCAGAACAAGTGGCAATCCAGTTCATACTGCACAAGTTAGGATAGATAAGTATTGTTGTGTAGAAGTCTGACTAACTAAATATTTCTCCCACATGACTTACCTCTTCCTCAGCATTGAGGTTATATTATTGTTCCAAGACCCACTTTCGACTCTCAAGGCCTAGATCATCTTAATTATTTCGTACTACTATCTACCATTTGACGGCAACACAAGTGACCCTTGATCTTTGCCTTGCAGGTGGTGAGCCCACAGAGTCTCATACGCTTTCTTCAGGCAGAATCTAGCTGGTTCACTTGGGTTATTTAGCCATCAGAGCCTTCACTGCTGAACACCAGTCTTAGGCTGGGCCCCATGTGTGCATCTGGGAATCCATGTTTTATGCAAGTTTAATACCACAATAAATATGAAATCATAACTGCACTAACCCATACATATTTTTAGCCTCTGCCTCACCAAATGCATTATGCCCTCAATATAGATATCAGCTTTAATAAAACTATTGCATAAACAAACAAGCCTTACCAAACCTCCTGTTACCATTTCATTTCAGTTCTTCCAACTCTATGGAAAATTCTAGAAAAAAATATTTAAACTGAACTCTCAATCTTTATCCATCAGTACAAAATTCTCACCTCCAAACATTATTGCTTCTGGTCTGGTTGAATTACAATGACTGCACTTTGGACACTCTCTGACAAAATTCTCTCACAGATGGATGCAAGATACCTCACAGGAGTTATTTTCATCAACCTTACTAAGGTTTTTGACTAAGTGGAGTACTCTGTTTCTCCTATATCCTTTATTACTCATTGAGGTAATGAATTATGTCACTCTCTGGTTTCAGGACTTTCTCTCCAGTCATCATTTTCTAGTTAAGATCGCCTTTCTGCTTTACATAAGGACCGTCATTAAAAGGGGTCCCTCAAGGCTCTGTACATGCCCATTTCATCTTTTCTGTATTTATAAGTAACTCTCGTTTGACTACCCTGACCCCCCCCCCTTTGCTCCTATATGTCCATGATATTTTTTTTCAGGTTAGGTAATTTCCTCTCAGTGATACAAATCACACTTTAATGGGATTTACATATGCTCTTCAATGGAACTGTACATCATAAGTTTGTACTCAGCATGTCCAAAACTGAAGCCATGCTGTTTGGGATCATACAAAGGTAGCCTGCTATCCCCACATCTTTACAAATCAGATGGATAGACACTGAAACCATAAAAAATGCACCTTTCTTCAAATACCCAGGAATTAGGCTAGATCCAAGCCTCAACTTCCATCTGCACATTTAAAGAACTAGACAAAAAATAAACTTCTTCCTCTTTTGGGCAAGGAACATTTCAAACTTGCTCTGTGCCCCTGCTAGATTTGTAATTGGGAAAGTAATTTTCCTTACCCAACTTGAATATGGCCTTTTCCTAATTGAAACAGGTTTCTCAAAAAATTGAAAGATCTGTAGACCCTACAAAATGTGTAATTTTTATTCTCTTTCCCCTTACAGAGAACATCATTGCCTCACACTACAAAAATTTAATTGGATTCTTAAAAAACAAAGAGCTGATCTCATGCTTGGCTTAGTTATTCAAGTTTTTACATTTAGAATCATTTCCCCTTTTGCCATAAAACTTATATATACAAAACTCCATCCGAGAACCTAAACAGTGGCGTAATGATTAAGGTGCTTACCTTAGAAACACAAGGTGCAGGGTTTGATTCTCACAGAGGGTAATTAGCTAGGCTTAAAATGGTCCATGAGGGCAGTTAGCCTAGTAATAATCTATGAATCTATGATGATCCTTTTGTACTTTCTCCAATAAACAGCTGTATCAGTGCAAATCACTGTTTCTCAATCTTATGTCTACTCTTTGGGAAGCCTAGCCTGAAGACCTCAAAAATACAATCTGTTACCATATATTTGGTGTGAACTCAAAGGTCAGATGTGAATGCAAGTCTGCAAATGCACCATTATGAGGCACATCACATAGTAAACACTCTTCCTACTCTTCTACCTGCCTATCTCTGTATCCCCTTCCTCAATTCATTGTTGTCCCCTCTTGCTTTTCCCTTCCACTCTCTTCCTTCCCTCTTCCCACACTGTGTCCTTTATGACCCCTCCATATCTCCCTACAGATTCACCCACCAGGTACCCTCATACTTTCTTTTCCATGTGGAAAAGCCTGCAAGGCATAGCTACATATTTTCCTGGCTTATAGGAAAGTCAGGAGATATTGGCAGATACTAGAAAAAAACATGTTGTGGAGAATATAAGCATGTATTGACTTTATAAGAAGTGAACCTTGAGTTGGGTAGAAAGTGGGATAGACTAGTGGTCACGGCAGTTTCAGAGATCTGGTGAGCACACTCTTCTGGAGTTTTTTATAACAATACACAATGTAAGAGGTCTGACATAGTCAAGGAGGTACAGATATATGACAGAGGAACAGCAAAAAGGGGAAGATGTCACCTAAGGCAGTCTGTCATCTTATATCATTTTATTTTCTTAGTTTTATTATGTTGTTAACTCTTTCTTACTGGGATTTGATTTTTTTTGTGTTTGTTCGTCAGTGAGCTTTTCAAAGGTTTTTAATAACTCCCCATTCTTTTCCGTAAGTGGCAGGAAATCTTAAAGCATCACCTGATCCGATATCAGCAAAGGTGGATGAGATTTTAGTTTAATGTTTATTAAATTAAAGACATCTCAGGAGAGCAGTACCTCCCTGATGCAGGGCTATAGCCTCAGTAATGGAGGATGGACCCCATAACCTGGAGTAAGGGTCGGACTGGATTTAGGAAGTGAAAGTTTTACTGTGAGAGTTGGCTGTGAAAGTCTAAAAGGAATGGTTAGCTAGAAAATGGAAATGTAAAAGGACAAAGGAGTCAAATATTGATTAAAAAATGGAGTGTGTGCCTGAGGAGAGATGGCGTGTAGAGTAGAGTAGAGAAGTTGTGATAAAAGAATCAGCTATGACAACAGAGGGTTGTGACTGTAAGGGAACTGCAGGTGATGCAAGAATAATAAAAATGATTGTGAGTGCCCAAACCCCAGGCCCTTGACACAGTGCAGAAAGAAGTCAAGCTCCCACATAATGTTTCAATACTAGAATATTGTTCATTTAACAGCCACTTGTTTACATTCTTTTAACACCTCAGCTAATATTCTGGCCAAATCACTTTCCCCCTTATTGCTTTATACTTTCTAGCCATTTCAATATCCCTGTCCAGCCATTCCAGTGTCCCTGTCCATTGCTAGGTCTGCCAACTCCCCCTTCCACTCCTGAAGTTTCTCCAACTCAGGGCTGATGCTGGTGTAGATCTTAAGAGCATCTGGAGAGGGGGAAGGAGGTGGCGCATCATTCTGCTGCTTTTGGGGCAGGTATTTTTTTAATGACCTAACCTAGAAGAATGCCCCAGATGCCTATGCCACTAATTGAACCCAAGTCACCTGGGCCATAATTAAGACTTTATCCTTCTACGTTACAGCTCCTGCATTGGCCAGGTCATTTTTGCCAGCTCTGTCCAAGCCATTTTAAATCAAAATTTGCTCTCCATTTTCATCTTCATTTGATGTTTTACTTTATTTAATGTTAAAAGACTGGGATCTGGATCTTTTAGTTTTGTATGTATAGGGTGGAAAAAGGCTATATGATATTGGGAGGCTGCATTTGAATAAGGAAGAAAATAAACATTAAAAGGTGAAGTGAAGAGGTGTACTTAAAAATAGATTTATACTAAGCTGCACTAGCAAATCATATGGAAAAAGAGAATTTGAAAGAAGGATACAGCTACAGGGTCAGTAATGGAGCAATGACCATTAGATGTTACGGGATGAAGTGTAATGTAAGAATTAAAGGATCAATAGATGTTGAGGGATTATAGGTAATATCAGAAACAAAGGACCAGGATGGGTTAGTTAAAGTTAAAATTATATTAGAGGCAGTTTTACACAGGTGCAATAACTGAGACATTGTTAAATGACAGGTTTGACTGAGTGTATGAGATAGTTAGATGCAACCTAGCAGCTTATAGAGGGAAAGTTGCAGTATACGTTATAGCAATATACAGTGTTTTTGTGTGTGTTAAGCTGAGATATGGTCACGCCTGATATTTGTGTTTGCACATAAAGCCCAGTTGATTAAACTTCAAGCCAGGCACAGGTAAATACCAAAGAAATCCACACCCAAACATGTTATATTACTATTTTACCATTTTGTTGCTTATGTTCAAAAGTGTTTTTGACAGGTTATTCTGTTACTGCGTTATTGTATTTTGCAGCTAAGAAAAGTAGACCATATGTTATTTTTACCATTGTATTCATCTGGTATTTTTACACATATAATAAACATAAGTAGAGTTACCTACTTTAGTAAATCATATGCAGGTCCTTGTGCCTACATACAGTCTACAAGTGCTGCCAGGTCACCTGTATAAAGAGGCACTTGTACCTACTAGGTCTTACCCAGCTAACAAATAAAGGAATGAATTCTATCTGTAGATGTATGCATATATGTCTCTTTCTATATTCATATATGATTGCAGTTGATTTAATCGATAAAATGTTTTGTTAAGAAGTGAATAATAGGCATGTTTGGTCGATTGCTGTTTTGTCAATTTATTCTGTAGTATACCGTTGTTTAAGCTGTGAATGTGTAAATGGTTTATGTTTCTGGTTTTGTGTGTGTGTGTGTGTGTGTGTGTGTGTGTGTGTGTGTGTGTGTGTGTGTGTGTGTGTGTATGTGTATGTATATGTGTGTTTGCGTGTGTGTATGTACTTGTTGTGTCCGATTGTGCAGAGTGCAGAGCAGGGTGTTTAGTGTGCATGTATAACGAGTCTATATCACGTTGTCAAACTTTTAAAACTTCGAACATCATATGGTCAACACCATATGATCGAACTTTTAAAAGTTTGAACATTTCAACGGAAATCTCCGTACAGTGTGGAATGGGAAGATCTCCCTTTCTGTACTGTAGTGCAATCTCGGAGTTGGTATATTTAAAGAGCGGGGGGTGTGGGAGGTGCAGGGGGGCTTGCTCCCTTGCTTAAACCGTTGAGGTAGGTTTTTTCTTTGGTTTATTTTTTTTATTACATTTTCAAACTTTTAAAAGTTTGATCATATGGTGTCGACCATATGACATTCGAACTTTTAAATGTTTGATTATGTAATCTAGATGCTGTACAAGAGACTGTGAGTGAATGATATACGACTTTTCACTCAAGTGTGTCAGAGGGTAAGTATGGGTAAGAGAGTTTAGTATGAGGTCTTTGAACATTGTGGTTAAGGTCCCTGGCCACCTAACTCATGCACACTAGCCTAAACCATGACACTCTCCCTGCCCCAACCCTAATCATACAATTTAACTTATTGAAAACCCTTTCCACTAACATTATCACAGTTCATACTAATTTGGCTTTAGGATATTGTTAGGGTATGGGTTTAACACTCAGAAAAGAAAACTGTTTATTTCCTTTTTTAATTGCTTGGTTCTCATAGTTGTTTCTGTTTGAGTTTTAATTTTGGACTGTAGGCACTGATATGTTTTATGTAGATATTGTTGCAGTTGTATGGTGTGTCATGTAATCACACACACACACACACACACACACACACACACACACACACACACACACACACACACACACACACACACACACATAGAGAGAGAAAATTATGATCAGGTCACTGATCATAATCAATTTATTGTGTGTTTGAAACATGGATGCCAAGAAATTCAACTTAAGAGCGAAGCCTGAGAGGTGAATCTTGGTATCCATGTTGAGAATACATAATTAAGGGTCATGATTGGAGAGCCGATCATAATTCTTTGTAGTTTATGGATATTTATATGCTCCATGTACTACTAGTTTCAGGAAAAAAGAAAAAAAAATTGTTTTGACAGCTTTCAATTCCTTAAAGCACTTAGCCATTTAGCGATTTACACAGAATGTCTAGATTTTTGCCTGATTTGTTTGGTCTGTTCCTCATAAAATCCATGGTTTCTCAGACAAATCACAGAGAATTTCAGACTTCTTATTCTGCAGAAAAAATGCAGACAAACACGCATCTTGTTATTCTAATAACTTGAAACGTTTATAACATGAATTCAGGGACACTGTCATTTGCTGGTTAGTAACAGCAGATTTTACTGCCAGGCCTGAGACCTGACCGTAACAACTTAAGCAGGGGGTGCTTAACATTTATTAAGATTGAGTCTCATTCCACTCTAGCACTTAACTGATTTGTCTTTTTTTTTTCCAAATATTGGAGCATAATCACCACACACTGCATGCACACACACTATATATATATATATATATATATGGGTCTACCTGACAACGTCGACAGCTGAGAACGCCGACAACCAGTTTACCGACGCCAGAAGATCGACAGTTGAGAAGACCGACGGATGAAAACACCGACGCTGAGAACACCGACATGGGAAAAGGCTGTGTAAGTATGCGGTAGTGACGGACGTTAGGGTGCGAGTAAGGTAAGTGTGCGATATTGACGGTCTGTGGGGATAGGGGTGGGTTAAGTGAGTTAGGGTTAGGGCGCGGGTTAGGTAAGTGTGCGGTAGTGATAGTCTTTGGGTTAGGGGTGGGTTAAGTGAGTTAGGGTTAGGGCGGGTTAGGTAAGTGCGGTAGTGATAGTCTTTGGGTTAGGGCGGGTTAAGTGAGTTAGGGTTAGAGGCGGGTTAGGTAAGTGTCTTGGTAGTGATAGTCTTTGGGTTAGGGGTTAAGTGAGTTAGGGTTAGGCGGGTTAGGTAAGTGTGTGATAGTGACGGACCTTAGGGTTAGGGTTTGGGTTAAGGTTGTAGATAGTTGTGTATGTGAGGTTTAGTGTGGGTTTGTAAGGATTTTGGTGTTGTTGTGTTGTGTGTGTGCTTTTTGGACAGGGGATTTGTTTTGATGTGCTGTCGGTAAAATGGTTGTCGATGTTGTGGCTTTTCGATCTTGTGGACTGTCGGTTATGTGGTGTCGGTAAACTGGTTGTCGATGTTGTGGCTTGTCGACGTTGTCAGGTAGACCCATATATATATATATATATATATATATATATATATATATATATATATATATATACATACAGATTCCTATCTAAACATTGAATGTTCACAACACAGAATGTTTTAACATCGAATCGGGAACTGAAAAAAGGAAAGACCTTCATTGTTTAGGTGCAGTGGGGATTGGGGTTTGGCTCTTTTCCTCACTGTAGTGCAATCTCAGAGTTTGCATATATAATTAACAAGCCTGCAAAAAAGCAGGTTCTGTGTTCATTGTTTAGGTTTCGATATTCCGAGTTGTTGATGTCATAATGTTCGCTGCTGTGAATGTTCGATGCTTAGATAGGGATCCATGTATGTGTATATATACATATATATATATATATATGTGTGTGTGTGTGTGTGTGTGTGTGTGTGTGTGTGTGTGTATGGGATCCGGATACATGCTCGACTAGCATATGTCTAAATCACAAAACATCGAACACACATACACGAAAGCACTTAACATCGAAAAGCGTTTCCGTGTATGTGTGCCTGTTTCGTAGATCGGACTACAGTGCGGGTAAAGGAAAATTCCCTTTTCCCCACTGTAGTGCGATCTCGGAGTGAGAATATTAAAGTAGGGGGGTGCAGAAATGTAGATTTTTTTTTTTTTGAACTACACATACACAGAAGCGCTTTTCGATGTTAAGCGCTTTTGTGTATGTGTGTTTGATGTTTTGTGATTTGGACATATGCTAGCCGAGCATGTGTCCTAGACCCATATATACATATATATATATATATATATATATATATATATATATATATATATAGATAGATAGATATATATAGGGCCCCCTTCATATCATTGAACTTTCAAAAGTTCGACTTTCATATGGCCGAGACAATATAATCGAACTTTTAAAAGTTTGAATGTTCTTAACCGAGATCTCCATACAGCGCAGAACAGGAAGATTTCCCTTTTCCGCACTGTAGTGCGATCTCGAAGTTGGCATATTTAAATAGTAGGGGGTGTGGGGGGTGCAGTGGAGATTTGCCCCCGATAAAAACATTCATTTAATTTTTTTGTTTTGTTTTATAAGATGCTCGATCTTTTAAATGTTTGAACATATATGGTCTCAGCCATATGAAAGTCGAACATTTGAAAGTTCAATCATCTGAAGTAGACCCATATATATATATATATATATATATATATATATATATATATATATATATATACATACATACAATAATGGGAGTACTACCATTAGTTGAGTTGAGGTTTAGGTTTGTCAACACAGTTTGTTTGACAAAACAAAGTCGGCCCTTCCCAGAGGATTGTGTGATCTCTGCTTTAATATATATAATTAGCAGTAGGTGTAGGGGGAACAGGAGGGGGCTTGCCCCTGCAAAAAAAGTGTTTAATTTGCATGGGCTGTGTTTCATCCTTGGAGCATGAGCAAAAGCATGTCAACATTAGCTTTTTCCATGTTATCATAGTAGCAGCACACTTCTGTAAGAATGCATTCCATTCTGACATGTAACCATAGCAAGCTTCAGGACAAGGCCCACAAAATGAATAGGGACTAATTTTATATGTACATTTTTATAGTAATGCACAAGCTGAACAATCAATGAAAGATGGCACTGAATTAGAAACACAGTGAGTAAAATGGATATGCATTTTTTCATTAATTGAATTAAAAAAAACAGGAAATGTGAAGCCAGAATGGTAACCAGTAACTTATTTTTCCTGAAAAAGACAAGTCTGAATCACAGCAAAAACAATTTAAGTCAGAGAAGGAGGAAACAAACCTGTTTGTGATTATGAGTGGTGTTGTATCAGAGCATATAGTCAGGAAACAAGAGATGTCTACTAACCTGGCTCAAGCACACGCACACTCATTCACCAAGCAGAAAACAATACTTCTGAGTTGTCAAGGCAGATACAATAAATTCAGGAAGGATTGCATCTGCATTACAAATGATTTTTTAAATGTTAATATTTCGTTTATTAATTTTTGAATAGTGTAAGTTAACTGGTTATTATGACCCTGCTTAGCCAGGACCCAACCTCTCAAGGCAGGAGTTAATGAAATGTACAGAAAGACAGTTTACAGACAGTCAACCAGTATGTTTTTAGGAGATTGCAGGAAACTGGACTACCCAGGCAAAGTCATGTAGACACAGGGAGAACATGCAAATTATTTTACAGAGAAGGACTGGCGATCATGTTTGAACTCCAGTCTGAAGAGGTGTGAGTCATAGATCTTAACTACGGAGCCATTATGTTGCTAAGATGACATATTATGCTGGCAACATACAGAACAAATTGGATATGCCTTAAATGTGTATAGATACAGGAAGGAGCAAGGAGTTGGTAGGTCCGCAGAGATACACTGAGGACCTTATTAAAAGGATAACTGAGCTGTTCCTCCTGCTCTGTCTTTTCCTCATAATTAGTATTGGTGCATGTGGTGTAAAGCCCTGCATGACCATCTGTGCTCTAACTTATGTATAACCCTTAAATTAACCTATAGGACACCTAAACACTGGAGACATGGGATGCATGGCTAGTTTTAAAAAGCCCCTGTGGTCGCTAGACTACTATACACCTATGAACCTATGCAAGACGTTTACTTTATAGGCCCTTGTGTGTTTTTTCCTTCCTTTGCTACATAACCACAGGTGCCCCCATGTTTAGAATGCACTGCATTTCTTCCTGTCTCTTCTCCAAAAAAGGAGAGGATGCATCTTAACACTCCTCCTTCTTGAACTATATCATGTAAGCAAAGAGGTACCCACTCATAACACCTCTTATTCACTTACAATAGCAGTACTGAATGTGATTGCGTGGCTGAACTCATTTGC
The DNA here is from genome assembly GCF_019279795.1 of Protopterus annectens. Classification (NCBI taxonomy): domain Eukaryota; kingdom Metazoa; phylum Chordata; order Ceratodontiformes; family Protopteridae; genus Protopterus; species Protopterus annectens. The sequence continues at coordinate 1,564,183,180 of NC_056743.1, read as the reverse complement.
CGAAAAGCTGCCTGTATAAATCTCACTAAACAAATTGGATAGAAAATGTACATTTATTGAGAGGCTAAGTCCAGAAAATAAAGTGACAAGCTCTGCAAATTTGCACAGATGAAACGTCTGACTAGTAGTTAACAAATGTATATATCAACTGCTTACAAAATGAGCAAGGAATTCCAAACATGGAAAATGCAGTAGAAGTGAACTCAAACAAACATACTTTATCAATGTCCTTACCTTTTTTTACATCAGTATACAATTTAATTTCTACGTCTGGATATTTACCCATGGCTGTATATTTGTGTGTACATTTACTGGCAGCTCTCTCTTTCTCTCTTTCCTGCTCTCCCTCAACTTGTTAAGTCTATTCAATCAACAAGAACGTAATTAATACCGAGACTGAATCCCACATTAAAGGATGCCTGCAATGTTTTTGAAAGACATGAAGAAATATATTGCATTATATGGTCGATAATGGAAAAGTTAAGAAAAACAGAAAACACTACTGTTAAACATAAATGGTATACTCAATACATTTAAGCCTTTTTAGTCACCTATTCTTTTACTTTAGTTTCATTTTGCATTAAAAATGTTAAATGTGATACCACTTACTGCCTTTTCCTATCAGTAAAAATTGATCAGACAGTTATTTTTAAACTGCATTTTTTTTTTGCAATTCGTTTTTTTTTTGTGTGTCAAGCATCGATGTAATGCAAGCTCAGTGAATGAATATAATTTAATGTCAGCATTTATATTAACCAGCCCCATTGCTCAGCTCCTGTCAGATAAAAAACACTGCAATCTACCTGGCTCTTGTTGCAGCCGATTAAACCGGTAGGCTGTACTGCTGCCAGACACCCCTCACTGTTACAGTCAGTGAGTATTGTGATGCAGATGGACTCTTAGAATTTAATTAACCTATTTTTTTATGATTGCTCAGCAAACCTGTACCTGTTATGTTGCTGGCAGGCAGGGTTCACTGCACTATAGAGAAAATGTAACTTATGTTGCTGTCAGTGCTTTGTATTTTAAGAAAATGTATGTGTGTGTATCTTTGATATATAAATATATACCTATATTTTAAAATAGCATAATTATAGGTTCATAGGTTCATAGGTTTATACTAGGCTATCTGCCCTAAGGCATTTATGAGCCTAGCCCAAAGTTTTGTGGCTTACGCCACCCCTTATGTTAAAAAATACTGTGCCCATTAGTTTGTTGTGCCTCTGTCCAGCAGTGACACAGAGATGATTCCCGGGGTAAACCTACGATCTCCCATCCACCGGTCAAGATTTCTCTTGAACAGAGCCAGCGAGGTGCTCTGCCTCACATGGACCGGGATTTTATTCCACAGCATAGGGAGTCTCTGGGTGACAAATCTATCCCTCCAGCATGTCCTATTTATATCCGTGCTAAGGTTTAAGTCGCTTGCTCTAGTGGATCTGGTAGTTTTGGATTTTTTGAGGTGGAGCATGTCCATTAATCCCGGGTTGGACATGGCCTTGTATGTCAGGCACAGGTCACCTCTGAGCAGGCGGTATGCGACTGAATAGAGCTGGAGTTTCTTCAGTCTGGCAGCATATGACAGATTTTGGAGTCCCTTTATCCTTTTGGTGAGGAACTTTTGGGGTCTCTCCAATTGCTGCAGGTGTCGGGTGAGATACATCCCGAATGGGGCATTGTACTCGATCATTGGTCTGATAAGTGAAGAGTACAGGGGAACAATGACCTCACTTGATCTGGATGTGAATCCCTTCATGATCAGGTGGGCAATGTAGAAGGTCTTTCTAACCACTTTAGCAATGTGAGTGTCAAAAGAAAGGCCACTGTCAACCTGGGTCCCTAGGTCCCTGATAACCTCTTCTGTGCTTAATGGATTGCCACCTATATGGTAGCTTGGGGTTACCTTGTTTTTCCCGAAGGGTATGACTATACATTTTTGGCATTTAACTTCAGGCCATGGCTCTGGCACCAGTTATCAGTTTCCGTGAGACCCCTCTGAAGGATATCTGTGTCCGATGTACTTTCCACTATGGCGCCCAGTTTGCAGTCATCTGCAAACTTTGTCAGCCATAGTCCTCCTATGTTTGCCTGTACTTCTGAGAAGTAGATGTCGAACAACAGGGGGCCAAGGACTGAGCCCTGTGGGACACCACTTATGACCGGCTTGGAGTCTGACATGGCGCCAGCAACTCTAACCCTGTGGGTTCTGTCCTTTAGCCAGTTTGCAACCCATCTTGTGACATATGGGTTTACATTTAAGCTGGTAAGTTTCTCTATAATACCCGAGTGGGGTATTGTGTCGAAAGCTTTTGCAAGGTCAAGGTAGGCTGTATGGACTGCCTTTCCCTCATCAATGGCCTTGGTGACTGTTTCGAAGAAGTCGACCAAGTTCAAAAGGCATGATCTGCCCTTGACAAAGCCAAACTGGGTCGGGTCCAATGTCTGCAAGTCCCCTATGTCTTTGTTTATGAGTTCCATTATGATCCTCTCCATAGCTTTGCAGACCAGGCTTGTTAAGCTTATGGGGCGGTAATTACCAGGGTCCGTAGAGGCACCGCCTTTGTGGAGTGGGACCACAGTTGCCGTACGCCACTCCTTGGGCACGTATCCCTTGGTAAGGCTAAGATTAAACAGCTGCCTTATATGCGGGTTTAGTTCCTCGTTGAGTTCGTGTAGCACACAGCCGGGGACACTATCCGGTCCCATTGATGCTGTGTTTTTAGCTTTAGAGAGAGCAGCTTTCACCTGCGCATTTGAGATGTCTGGGAGGCTACACTCCACTGGGATAGTTATCTCTCCTTTTGGGGGGGAGAGGGGGGAGAAGTTTGCACTGAACCTGTCTGCCAGTATGTTGGCAATGTCTGTGGGTTCAGTGATTTTTGTATCATTTTGGACTAATTCTGTACATATCTGGGAGTTTCCACCCAGGTTTCTAACATAGCTGAAGAAGGCCTTATGATTGTCTTTTGAATCTATTGCAATTTTTCTCTCAAAGTTGGCCTTGGATGATTTTATGAGTGCTCGTATTTTTTTACTAATAATGATCAAGGGTGTCTTCTCTTTTATGGATTTTGCTCTATCATGTAACATCTTTCTCCTCTTATTGTAAAGTTTGTTTATGGCTGGGGTCCACCAGACTGGACGTTTGCCCTTGGTGGAAAGAGTCTTGGTTTTATTAGGGATTGCCTGATCCATGCAGTCCTGGAGGTGTTCATAGAAGGCATTTGTAAGGGCTTCCGCAGCTTGGATTGTGGTTTCCACTGGCTCGGGGGGCCTTGAAAGATACCACACCAGTCTTGAGTAGTGTGAAGTTTGCTTTAGAGAAGTTCTTCACTGTGGTCTTTTTTGTTTGGGGTGGGGGCGGGATGTGGATTTCCATTGAGATAAGTTTGTGATCTGATCTCACCAATGAGGGATATACTTCCAGTGTGGAGCATTTTGTCCCCATGTTTGTGATGATGAGATCTAGTATATTTTCTCCTCTTGTGGGAACGGTGACTAGTTGTTCCATGGCATTTGAATTTATGAACTCCAGGAACCTTTGGGCTAGAAAGTTGGGGCTTGAGTAATGTTCCCAGTCTATATTCGGGTAGTTGAAGTCACCCAATATAATGGTGTTTGGAGATACATTTATACCCTCCAGTGTCTTCAGGAATGCTGTGTGGGGTTCCTGAGTTTGAGAGGATGGCCTGTAGCATGCTACAAATTGTAGAGCAGTTTTGCCTATGGTTAATTGCACCTGGATGGTTTCCGATGCTTCGTGCATTGCCACCAACCTGGAGGTGTGGGTATCCTTGATGAATATGGATACACCCCCTCCTTTTGTGGTGTGGTCCAGGTTTTGGGGCCGGAACGCATGATATGAGGTAAAAACTGATAGTGCCGGGGTGCTCTCAGGAGCCTTGAACCAGGTTTCAGTCACAGCACAGACATCAATGTTCTCCATACTGAGAAGGGCCTCGAGTGCGTGCATTTTGAGATTTAGACTTCTGGCATTGAGCAGCATTACCCTTAGTTTCTTCCCATTTTTGTTTTCTAGGGTGGTAGGTTTAGAATTTGAGCCTTGCCTAAAAAAGGCACTATGGGGGTGGCAAGAGCCTTAGCCAATATCCGGAATCCCAGGGGTGACAGGTGCAAGCCGTCCCTTGCGAAGCAGCGTGGCTTGTCAAGCATGTCATCCCAGGCAGACAGACACTGGATCCCGTTTGAATGATACCAGAAATTAAGCCAATTGTTAAAGCTGATCATCTTGTCTCTATGTTGTGGCATCATTCTTGGTGAAGGAAGGATACTGCTCAGGGTCAGGGTCATACCTGCCTGGGCTACATAATCAGAGAGATCCTCTATGTCTCTTTTCATGTAGTCCAGGGAGGTACGTCTCAGGTCGTTCACACCAGCATGGACAATGACTGTGTCATATTTGTACTTGCTGTGGAGTGACCCGAGTGCTTGTGTTATGTGGCGGATTCTAGCACCCGATAGGCAGCTTACTGTGACCCTCTCCTTGTTCAGCCTGGTGAGTGGGACGCCAGTGTGTCTGACTATGGAGTCACCTATGACAAGTATGTTTGGTGTTGTATTTGGCCTTAAGGGCTGTGACTGCTTTGCACACTGATTTTGTGGTTTATGTGTTGCCTGTGGTGTGTCATGAGGTGGCAGTTGCTTGATGTCTGCTTTGGAGGCCTCTGCTGTTTAGGTAATTTTTGCTCAGAGCCTCCGAGTATGACTTTGTGTGTTTATGTGTTTGATTCATTGTTGTGATAGCTTTATGTGAGACTGGTTTTGTGGTGTGTGTAGCTGCCTTCTCTTCCTGTCTGGTCTTGCCAGTCCTGAGTTGAGAGAGCTCAGCCTCCAGTTTGGCTAAATAGCTGCATCTCTCGCAAGTATTTGTGTTATGTGGGAGGAGGAGAGGGTTGTCAGTGTACATGAGGCAATTGTAACATTGCCTCAATATTCCCAAATTCACCAACTGGACAGGAGAGGACGCCAGCATCTGGCCCTTCGACATGCTAGAGAAATTTAGAAGTTAGGGGTGTAACTGAATAAGAGAGGACTTAGTAAGGAAGTGGGTACTCCTGGGGGGGGGGGTGCTAGTGAGGGACTTTGTATAATACAGAAGTGCTAAACCTGAAAAGAAGATGCTTTTAAGACAAGTAAAAGCTTTTAGGAACAAGTGCTGCGCTTTTTAGTTTAGGGATATGCTGTTTAGATTACTAGTAGAGCAGTTCTAAGGGAAAAAATGAAGAACAGACTTTATGGAGACAGAAAAATTTAACCTTGTTAAACCGGCGCTGCCCGATGCTGCTCTAGTGGCAACTCCGCGCTAAAGCAGTCTAAAGCGTGCTCGATAGCAGGGGCTGGAAAGAGCCAGGAATTGACCCAAAACGGCCAATAAAACTACAGTTTCAAGTCAGTAACCACTCCCACGAGGGGCAGGGAAGCAGCTCAATGTTTTACACTGACACTGATCAACAGAGAGACTTTCCTCTAGCCCAAGCAAAAATGGCCTCACAGAAACTTACAAAACAGTTCAAGAACAGCAAGCCTGTAACTTGAACTTTTTTAAATTTCAGAAAAGTGGAAAAAAAGCAAGATTTTTTTGTTTGTTTTTGTTTTTTCAGAGATAGCAGAGGTTCACAAGTAATATCAAGTTATAACAGTGCAGTAAATGACCCCACACAAGAGTGCTAGGTCAAAGACAAAAATATGCAAGTTTTGAGAAAAAAACGATTTTAAAATTAAGTGCAAACAGGACATTCAGTAAACAGCTTTTGGTTGTGCTCTAAATACAGCTACTAATGCAGAAATCAAGTTTAACAAGCCAGAAAATGCTCAAACTAGGCAGCTATGCAGAAAAACTTATCAAATAAACAGAGGAAAAATACTTAAAATCTCAAAAGTGGCTCCTTTCTTCTCTCAGCGTTTTCTCCTCTTGGTGGGTGCTTCACCAACAGCCAACAAGCCTGAAAAGATGCCAAAACTACGAGGCAACTAGGTTTTAAGAGAGGAAGATGAATGAGTTTTGGAAATGACCTTGGCCAATAAAGCTACAATTTCAAGTCAGTAACCACTCACACAGGGGGCAGGGAAGCAGCTCAATGTTTTACACTGCCACTGATCAACAGAGAGACTTTCCTCTAGCCCAAGCAAAAATGGCCTCACAGAAACTTACAAAACAGTTCAAGAACAGCAAGCCTGTAACTTGAACTTTTTTTTAAATCTCAGAAAAGTGGGAAAAAAGCAAGATTTTTTTGTTTTTGATTTTGTTTTTTCAGAGATAGCAGAGGTTCACAAGTAATATCAAGTTATAACAGTGCAGTAAATGACCCCACACAAGAGTGCTAGGTCAAAGACAGAAAATATGCAAGTTTTGAGAAAAAAACAATTTTAAAATTAAGTGCAAACAGGAAATTCAGTAAACAGCTTTTGGTTGTGCTCTAAATACAGCTACTAATACAGAAATCAAGTTTAACAAGCCAGAAAATGCTCAAACTAGGCAGCTATGCAGAAAAACTTATCAAATAAACAGAGGAAAAATACTTACAATCTCAAAAGTGGCTCCTTTCTTCTCTCAGCGTTTTCTCCTCTTGGTGGGTGCTTCACCAACAGCCAACAAGCCTGAAAAGATGCCAAAACCACGAGGCAACTAGGTTTTAAGAGAGGAAGATGACGGAGTTTTGGAAATTACCCCTTATGGCCAATAAAACTACAGTTTCAAGTCAGTAACCACTCCCACGGGGACAGGGAAGCAGCTCAATGTTTTACACTGCCACTGATCAACAGAGAGACTTTCCTCTAGCCCAAGCAAAAATGGCCTCACAGAAACTTACAAAACAGTTCAAGAACAGCGAGCCTGTAACTTGAACTTTTTTAAATCTCAGAAAAGTGGGAAAAAAGCAAGATTTTTTGTTTGTTTTTATTTTTTCAGAGATAGCAGAGGTTCACAAGTAATATCAAGTTATAGCAGTTCTGTAAATGACCCCACACAAGAGTGCTAGGTCAAAGACAGAAAATATGCAAGTTTTGAGAAAAAAACGATTTTAAAATTAAGTGCAAACAGGAAATTCAGTAAACAGCTTTTGGTTGTGCTCTAAATACAGCTACTAATGCAGAAATCAAGTTTAACAAGCCAGAAAATGCTCAAACTAGGCAGCTATGCAGAAAAACTTATCAAATAAGCATGAAATACAAAATGTAGAGATGATGAAAGGATGACTGTTGTGGAACAAAACTGATAAACAGGGAAAGAGCTGGCTAGATTTTTGGAAATGATAAAAGAAAACGATATTTTATGAACAAGAGCATGGGAACAAAGTGAAATGAATGTGGGTAAAACAAGGAGATTCATTTGGTGGTAGCCCAAAAAGTGACCATAATTAAAACAAGACTATGTATATATGGTGGTGGAGGCTTGTAATTTCATTTAATTTTTACTGTATAAACTAGCAACAAGACAACTGCTGGCTGGCATGTTAATCATGGCTACTAAGTAGGGATGCATGGCTATTCATGTTTAAGCAAATTTTGAAGTTTTATTTGTCAAAACATGTCAGCTGATGATGGCCTATCCTAGCATCACCTTGAGCTGAGGTTTGACATCAGTAAATAATTTGGTACAACGGATCTATTTCAGAAGGTCAAAAGTTCAAAAGACTGAAAATCAAAATATCTAAAACTCAATATATTGAAAATAATTATAATGTAGGGGCAAGTCCCCCTGCACGCCTTATGTGGGGTGCTGTGCCCCCATACCCCCTACTTATTATATATATCAACTCCAAGATTGCACAACACTGGAGAGAGGGCAAATTCCATTTCCGATATTTTGAGTTTTAGATATTTTGATTTTCAGTCTTTTGAGCTTTCGATCTTCTGAAGGGGATCCCGGTACACAACATCTATGGGTTTTATATTGCACCTGAGCTCATTATATAATCACACTGACAGTTCTTAGAGTGTTTGTTACTTGGAGATTTGTTCACTTCTTAAGCAAGGCAAAATATGCTTCATAAGAACAGAACATGAATTATAGACAACTCATCACTACCACAGTCATATAATCTGTACTCTGTAATACCTTCTTATACAAGAAGGGACACAATCATGCAATTCAGATTTCGTGCTGCAAAAGACTACATCAAACAACACTGTAAAATGAATAGTGGATCCTGTGCTTAAGGCTCACTGGAGTTTTTTTAACTAAAAAAAGTTCCATTGCAAGGTAGCCATCTAACTATACGTCCCAATGTCAACGCTGAAAGGTCGACTGTAAGGTAGTCATCTATTCATGGGCCCCAAAGTTAGAGCTAAAAGTTCCACTGTAAGGTAGTCATCTAACCATGAGTCTCAAAGTCAGAGGTAGATATCTAATCCAAATTTAGAGCTAAAGTGATTTAAGGATTTCTTAAATTCTACTTTAGCTTTGGATCTGAAAGATTTTATAGCTGAGAAAGGCTAGATATTTAACAAATCTATGCAGTCTGTCCATGTCTATAGAAACAACTGTCTAGGAATACATCATTTCAAGTAATACATGGGTTTCTAAATCTGCAGAGATGCATAGCCTGTGGGAAAATACTGCACACCTGAGTTTTGTCTTTGATTTGTAAAAAACGTAGTACCAGACAGCGGTCTGTACTCCACATGCAATGCCATACTTTTCCCAGAATACCTAATCCTTGAAATCTGAAAAAGTGTCATGGGAAGAAATTAATTTTCATGCATTACAATACACAACGCAGGCAAAAATCTGTTGGGTGTTGCTCCCAAATGGCATAGCATTTCAGTGCAGCAGCAAAGTCTGCTATTTAACCACATTTCATGACTGTGCCTGGCTGTGAGGTAATTGCACTTTTCAGGTAGCCAAGAGCCTTGCTTTGTGCAAGTTGCTGCACTGGCACATCCCTGGAAAACAGACAAATGTGGATTAGAAATAAAACTTATGAATGGAATGTCAGCCTGAAATCTTCTACAGAAATAATTCAAAATATAATAAATAATGAATGTGCCTGTGTGTACTTGTGTGTGTATGCACACGTATATATGTGTATGTGTGCATATGATGCTTATAGATATTTAAATAGATGTATATTTGTATGATGGAGAGTCTCGTCAAACAATGAACGCTCATATGACTGAACAAAGAAAGAACAATAATTTTAAACCTAATCTAAAACGATTAAAACAACAGAAATTAAACCGTGTGTGTGTGTGTGTGTGTGTGTGTGTGTGTGTGTGTGTGTGTGTGTGTGTGAACATGTTTCTGACAGTGAAAGATGGGAGCTGTTGGCAATTGACAGAAAGACTGATAGATATCAGATGAAGAAGAGCAGGACCCCCTCCATATCTCTGTTAGCTGCCAATTGACTAACTTCATTTTTATGTAAGGTTAACTCTGTAGAAAGGCAAAAGTCAAATCAGCAATTTTAAGTTTTATTCATTTTTGAAGTATACTGTTAGCTGAATTTCATCTCACCTTTACCTCCTGCATGGTTTCCAAAGGTATGCCATTTTCAAACAATTTGCATTCTGCTTCATTCATACAGGCAGTTAAAGAAACAAATGGATAGTAGTCACAGAAAGATCCCAGACTGCATAAATAATGCACCCTTGGGAGTATTACTACAGCAGGGGAACAGGGCTAGTGTTTCTTTTAAATTTTTTTGTTCATTAAAAATGCAATGCTACAGAATTATTAAAACATGAAATATATTTATTTTTAGTTTTGTAAAGTAAGAAGTCTTGCCAGTTCAATAAACATGGTGTTTAATTTACTGATTTACATTTGGTTATTGCTGGTTTGCTTTAATTTCTATTAATTCTTAGGCAAGTTCATTATCCTATCCCTTTAGATATCTATATGTTCGTTTTTATTTTCATTGTTTTCTTTGCTGTATAGATACCGTATGTTTTGTGCTTACAGCTTTTCCTATAGTCATTGAAATAACTTTTTATCTGCAATGTTTCTAAAGTATGGCATGAAAAAAAAGGAAAATAAAAACACGTAAAAAGCATTTCTGCAGCCCTTCATACCGGGGAGAGGTTCAAGTCCCCATTTGCTCAAACTTAGATACACCAACTCCATGGTTGCACAACAGAGGAGAAATATGAAACTAGAGTTGTTTGTACAGGGGTCTCACACAAACAGCAAGACCAGTATTATAATAAATTATATCAATTTTTGACAAACTATGACCAGAACCTGAGGACAACATATATGACATGACAGTGCAGTAGAAGGCTGTAGAAATCCATGCTATGACATTATTTGAATCTTTTTACATTTTGCATATAATCTGTATATGCATGAACTGTTATAAGAAGATGCAGGCCTGATGTAATAACACCTGGCCCTGATACTATCTGTAAGAAGTATTTTTATATGGAGGTAGCCTTGTGCTTCAAGCAGCTTGACTTACGTTCCAATGTGCTTAAAAGTGCCACTTGATTTGTAATGACAAAATATGGTGGTGGATAGATAGTACTCCACTGATGTGGCTGGATTTTTTTCTGATCTGCAGCTAGACACATCAATTTCCAGACTAAATCATCATATTGTCTGGACTTTTTAAGCTAAATATCTACTGGTACATAGTGAACAGTGCTGGCATGACTGCATATCATCTCGAGAGACTGAAGTGTACTGTCAGTTTTATAATGTTTTATTGTAGCATGGCTGTCAGCAAAAACATATCATATTATCCATATCTAAGCTTAGCGACCAATTAAGTGACATTTAATGTATTTATACATTTTATTTCAAATCATTACCAGTAGCTGATGCTGTAACAACAATTATGATTTCCTTAGTTAAATGATTTGAAACCTAATCAATAAAGAGACTAAGAAATAAAAATCTATTCAGCTGATGTAATAACCAAGGTCAAAGGGTAAAAGAAAATATATTATTCTGCAAGTCTGAATTAAATGCCCTGTAAGGTTCGGATGTTCTTTTTCAGTTATTACAATAATAGTTTCCAAGGCTTATAAAGAGCTAATGAGCAGTACGTATTTTTAAGGTCAATTGCAATGTGGAGAGGCTGCAGCTGTATTAAGTACATGTAACTGCGTAAATATATCTCAGCTGCTGCTGCTGCTCTAATATCACTATGAAAAAATATGTCTTACAGAGGGGAAATATGTTAAAAGGCAAATAGTTATCCATCAATAAGCTGTATTCCACCAGGTCAGGAGGGTATCAGCCTCTTCAGATGTATTACCACCAGAGAAATCTGATACTGTAGCTGAAAGAATAGCGAGGTGAGTCACTGGAGATACAGCCTGCTTTTCTGATGATCATTTCACAGAATCTGTTTTGATCACAGCTGATTGACTGGAGCTTTTAGATTTTACTGTTTTTCACTGGGACCTCGAGCATTCACCTTCATGCAGGGGGACATCTGCATTCTTCATTTCCTTATAACAAACACAGTTCACAAAACCCCATAGGAGGTTATAATTTGCAAAATTTGAAAGCTATGTTCAGTCAACATCAAATGGGTTTTGATGAAACACTCATTGACCAAACAAGTGATGACAGAAACAAGATATGTATATTCATGTACATACATATGCAGCACATGCAAATACATGTGTATATGCATATATACAAAAATATGTATATATATATATATATATATATATATATATATATATATATATATATGAGACACTCGAGTTATTGAGGCAGAACATAAGCATTTTACCTACTTACTCACAGATGTCTGGGGTAAGACTGGAGAGATGATAAAATCAGCACTTAAAGGAGAGTAGTATTGCTAGAATTTAATTCATACTCAGGTCTTGCCAATTACCTTCACAGGGTGGACCCTGTTTTTATAAAATCTTACCAAGTTGACAGTGATATATAGGCTGTATTTTGTATAGCATATAAAATGGACAGAAGTAGATTACAATGTAAAAAAGACAGCCGAGTGCATAACTTCCAGTATAAAAAGTGCCCAATCCTGGTTTGTACACTGGTGCTAGTACTGGAAAAAAGGACAGTGTAGAATCCTCAAGTTACAAAAATGTTCCTATAGTGGGATTAGGCAAGGCTCAGGGGGACGATGACCTCCCCTGTTGTAGAAAGAAATAGTAGTTCACAAAAAACACAAAAACTGAGAGGCCGGAAAAGAGCCATACAGATGATAGAATGGACTCATGAAGATAAGAAAGAAGTTATATATTGTTACTATTATGCAAGAAGCCCAGAACTTCCAGAAAGAAGATATGCAAAAGAATAAAGAGATAAAGTAGAGGAAAGAAAAATACTTGCACAAGAAAAACTGTCAAAAGCTTCAAATGCAAATTTGTGCAGATTCATGAAAGCATTTTACAGACCAAGAAACCTTGGGCTGTTTGGAAAAAGAAGTGACTGCGAAAGTGCGAAAATATAAACAACAAAATCTAGAGACTTTTGAAAGGTATAAAGAAATATGGACATGGAAAAGAAAGAGAGATCTGGTATGGTGCAATATTTATGCAAAGGAAAAATCAAAACTAATCAATGCAAAAAGGAATATAGAAGAGAAGATGAGTAAAGTAGAAGTTAAGTAACAGCTGAAGTTATGTAGTACCTGTGAAGTAAAGGATTTAATGTAGAAAGTCTAACACAGGTTACAAAACAGCGCGATGGAACAACGAATTCCCCAAGTAAGGAGAAACAGGAGGAGCAGGAGACATCTGAAGAAGAAATATGGACATGGGAACGAAAAAGAGATTTAATATGGTGCAATATTTATCCAAAGGAAAAAAGCAAAGCAAATCAATACAAAAAAAAAAGCAGCGCTAAAGATATTTGAAGAGAAATGCAGGCAAAGCCATCCGAATATGGAGACTTTCACAATACAAAAAAAAAACAAAAAAAAACAAAGGGGGAAGTAGAAAAGGGGATTAGTAAGGGAAAAGATAAAGAAATAGAAACTGAAGTTATCGATTACCTGTGAAGTGAAGGATTTAGAGTAGAAAATCTAACTCTGGTAACATCACAGCATAATAGAATAATGAGTCCCCAAATTAAGGAGAAACCGGTGGAGTGGGAAGCATCCGATGAATGGCCATATGAAGATACTTTGAAGCATTCAGTAGGAAACCAGTAAAAAAGTTCATCTGAAGTTGCACAACAAGGGAAGGAACAGGAAATGGTGGCAACTCTGATGTAGTCAATGTTGTGGAGTGACAGGCCAGTGAGTTCCGATATGCAAGAACAATGGATGACACAGGATGAAGCTGAAGAGAATCTGTAACAACAATACGTTCTGGAACTTTCTGTAGAATGCCAGCAGGAAACAGAGAACAAAGAATGTGCCCTTAGTTGGAAAATGATCTACGGAAAAAGTTGCTTGATTAATACATATAGACATATTAAGATCAATGAAAGAAATAGACTGCAGAAAGTCAATAAAACCCAAAATGTTAGAAGTCTGATAAAACAAATGGGCACAGTAATCAAGACTGTCCACAGAAATTCATGTAGTATATTACTGTGCAGCTAAATTAATAACAGATAAAGTCTTACCACAAAAACACAGGGTAGTAAGGGAAAGGAAGGGAAGAAATCACATGCCATCATGGAAGCTTCGAATATAGAAAACTATAAAGCAATTAAGGCAAGAAGTGTCACTGTTAGAAGAGTACAGAAGAAGTTATAGATCAACAAACGTACATAGAAAGATAGACACAATTTGCAGTATCAGAACAAACCAGAATTTATCCATACACTATTGCAAATAATAAACAGAAGGTATCAGAACAGGTAGAAAAACATAGAAGATATGCAGATAAATATAAAGGAAAAGTACAAATTAAGCAATTCACTGATGACGTGAAAAAGGTGTACATGAGGATATTTAAAGCCCAGCACCCTGATGTTGTACAGATTCCTGACCTTTGAGTCTGAAGAGGTTCCTGAAGGAAAACAATCAGGGTGCATCCATATGAGGGGTGGAAGCTGTACCCCTTACAGGAGACACCAGGTGGATTTATTCATGCTTGTATGGAAGCAGAAGATATTTTGCTTTATTCAGATATGCAGAATTGCAAAGAGAGCTGCTTTATTGCTGTGAGTTATCTGCTAGTCACTGTCCAGAACTCTGTATATAAGGGAATATTGTTTCTGAATATAATGAAGTATTGTTTTTGAAATGAAATGTGAGGAATGTACAGAGCAGTAACTTAAGAAGAACATTGATATTGGCAGACCATTTATGAAATTGAATAATGGCCATTAATATATCCCATTAAATATTGATTATTCAACAAATGTCCTATGAAAGCACCTCTATAAGGTGTCAATACAAAGTCTATATAAAACGAGCTAGGGTAGGAGTTCCTTGAAAAATTCTTACTGACCAAAATACCACATTCAAGTTCAGAGTGATGCATGAACTTTGCTAGTGCTTTTAAGTGAAACAGTTAAGGACATCCATATATCACCCTTAAATTGATTAGCTAGTAGAATGCTTTAACAAAACTTTAAAATCTATGTTATGAAAGGTTCTAGAGATAGCTGAAAAAAACAGGACCAACTGCTACCACATCTTCTCGTTGCTGTAAGAGAAATGCCTTAATCCATATCTAGGTTCACTACATTTAAATTACTGTGTGATATAGCAAAAGAAACAGGAAGAAGAAAACACCCTCTTAAAAATTGTAATAAGAACATTTTTAGACCTGAAGGACAGGTTAAGAACTGTGATGCCTGTAGTGTGAGAATATATGAGGAGGGCACAACAAGTACAATGTGTATCAGAAATGCTCTTCTGAGAGAGTTCAAAGCAGAAGGTCCTTCTGAAGTAGCAGTGAAAGTAAATGGCCACAAAAACATGTGAAAGCTATTTTGAACCTGGCTAGCTATCATCAGAATTTTTGTTCCTGATTTTGATTGCCCCCCCCCCCCCCCGACTGACCTGACTAAAGATGTGCTCATCTAAATGTGAAGTTGGCAGATGCAATTGAAAAAACGCTTTCATAAACTAGAAGGATATGCTAAGCTTTGAGCCCATACTCATGGCCCCTAACTTTTTGAAACAATTACTAGTATGCAAAACTGTCTCAGAAGTAGGCACAGGTTCGTAAGGAGGAAGGATTTACTATATTATAGGTTCATAGGTTCATAGGTAAGTACTAAGCTATCGGCCCTAGGGCCTATACAAGCCTAGCCAAATTAGTCTTAGTAATAAATGATACTTGGATTCAGAAAGAGAGTGGTTAGCTATTAAGTAGGCCCTCACCAATTTGAAATATTACCTTTTTGGGAGGAAGTTTATCCTAATCACAAATCATGCCATCCTTCAATGGTTATTCCAACATCAGCCCAACAACCCAAAGTTATATTAGTGGACACTGACCATGCAGCCTTTCAACTTTAAGATTATGTATTGGCCAGACCACAGCCACCTGAATGCAGATGGCCTTTCTTTGGCATACAGTCCATAAGCTGAGGCTCAAATTGATGGTTCCAAGCTGGGGAGGGGGATAGGTCCATGTAGCATAATAGCAGTTGATCCTTTAAAAGCAGTAGCTAAGAATGGTCAAATAACATAGTGGTGGATGAGCTCTTTAAAGATATTAACCCAGAAAAAAAGAAAGGAGGTTACTGGTAATGAAGGTCAGCTGCACAGAGCAATATCTAGAGCAGAGTACCTTGATATAGAGCAGATATGTGACCTTTGGGACTGAAGGCTGTCCTGGGAGTAATCTAGAAGGAGTTATGCATACCAAAATCAGGAGGGTATCTCTATGATGTCAAGAGCTGAACCCTTTAGAGCAGAAGCCAGCTAGAGTTATCCAAATCTATGTGGAAGGAAACGATATTTTTGTTTATCCATGCCTGTAAAACTACAAAAAAAAAAAAAAAAGAGAGAGATGCTCTATTGTTGTGAGGTCTCTATAAGTATCATTCATTTATTTTGCCAATTACTGTGCTAGAACCATGCATACAAGGGAGTAGTACTGGATTTGAATGTAAAAAAATACTGACGTTGACTTAACTGCGAAAAGCCTGTGGGGAAGGAATGTGAGAAGAGGCTTTATTTTGGCTGCAGACTGAACTGTTTGGTATGACTGCATTTCCCTCTTCTCTGAACTTTATTTGTTGTGAATAAGCATGCCTTTCATACTGGAAAGCTGGTCCCAATGATTACTTTGTTTCTTACAGACAAAATAATATACTAATATCATGTAGACAATGCAGAAATATATTTTCAGTTAAGAATGTGTTGTAAGTTTGGAGTACCTGGATGGTGGATTTCTAAGTTAGTATTTGCTGTCATAACATGTTACAAGGTCATTCCACCTGGATAACTTATTTAGCAATCTACCAAATTTAGATATGTTCCATTCCCTTATAGATGTTGACGTTATAGTTGGTACAACAGTCAGATATGGTAGAGTATCATTAGGTAATGTGGAAACTTTTCTTGAATCAAGCATCACATTGTGCATCAAGATAAAATAAATTTAAACCCTATTGAATACCAGCGTTCCAATACCAAGCAGTTAAGGACAAAGTACATATCGATGTTTCTCAATAACAGTAGCTTTCTCTGGGAATGAAGTTATATTATGTTGAACTGGATTTCTTTCAGAACTCTCAGAAGCCTGGTTTGAAAACAATCTAGTCATATACAAATGTATACATCTAAGCCTGAAACCTTTCTTAATCTCAACAATGTAGGGTCATGATGTATTTGGATGGTCAGTCACAAGTGCTGTTAACCAATGCTTTAGTTGTTCTGTTGTAATACAGCTTCTATTTTTGCTGTGCTTAATGCTAAGCAGATTGAGCATTTTGTGTTTAATCTAGTTGAAGTAGATCGGATGAGGTAGGGAACTTTGTCTTTCTTTTGTGTCAACAGTTGTGAAGTTGACAGCCCCATTAGTTGTAAAAATGTGCTTCTATTTCCAAGAAGATTTAGGTAACAGTTTTCTTTGGACCCATCAACACAGTTTAATGCAATTTTTTTGCAGTATGATTATCTCCGTCTGACCATTAGGTTGTGGATACTTCAGTGAATAGATAACATGTTTCCAATGTTGTGAATATGCATGAAATGTTTGACTGTCAAATTGTGGACCATTATCAGAGATGAGAACATCAAAGAAGTTATGGCATAAAAATGAACATCATTCCTGTAATTGAATGAATATGAATATGATATCTATTTGATGACTTCTCGATATTTAGAATAATAATGCAGATGAGATACTGACTGTGTTTTTTTTTAACTGGAAGAGATCGTCTGCTACATTGCTCCATGATCTATTCAGTATTTTACAAGGTGTCATGGTATCTTCAGTGATGCTTTGGTAAAAGTTCTGAGTCCTAGTTGATGAGACACATCAAATTGAAAAACAATATTATGTGCTCTTTCTTTACAGTGGGCAATGCCAAAGTGTGCTTCAAGAATTCTTTATCACATTTAGTTATGTCGTTGATTTGGCACAGTCACTCTGCTGCATTTGAACAGTAGTCCTTATGATGCATGAATACATACATACATACAAATATTCCAAGCATGGGCATTAATGCCCTATTAGCTTGCCAATATACCAAAACACTTGCTCCCATAATAAGTGCCCAGGGTGTTCTTAAAATATATATAAACTAGTGCTTGCTTTAATGCAAGTTGGTTCCATGCATCAGCTACTCTGTCACAGAACCAATTAGTACACTTCTCATTCCTATAGAATCTTCTACATAGATTGTCTGATGATTCTCTAGTACTTTTTGATAACCCCAAACATTCCCAGAGGTAGCTGTCTCTAAATGCCCTATATACCTGAATAAGATCTCATCTTAAATATCTGAAAGAGACACTGTACAAGTTCAGATAGTTTAGTCTTTCATAATAACTTAAATGTTCACATCCATGGATGCCCTTGGTATATTTCAGTTGTACTCCTTCCAGTTTTCTCATGCTTGCTTTCTTATAGGGTTTCCATATTGTTATTCCATACTCAAGTCTGAGTCTAATGTAACTAACAAAAAATGACTTCATCATTTTTGATTTCCTAGACTTCATAAAGTTTTTTATACAACCTATATTTGTATAACTATCATTAACCAGTTGGTTGATATGATTAGAAAAACACATAGCTGAATCTACCCATATGCCCAGATCCTTAAATGAGTCTACAATTTCAATCACTGTGTACTATATTAAACATTCACCTTTCAGTTTATGTCTCCCAAATCTCATGTGCATAGTTTTTGATGTATTTATCAGCATATTATTCTCCTGTGCCCAAATGGTCAATTTAGTCAAGTTATTTTGCAGACATGCGTTATCTTTAACACATGTAATCAATCTACCCAATTTTAGATCATTTGCATATAGACTGTAGAACACCTCAGATGAAAAAGTTTGGTCTGAAAGATACAATCTAAACAAGTAAGGTCCTAGAACAGAGCCCTGTGGGACATCTTGACTGTAACCAAGGATTTCACCTGTCCAGTTGCTGTATGATAGTTGCGTTGTCCTATTTGTAAGCCATGCAGCTATCCATCTTATCAAGAGTACATCAATACCTAGTTGTACTAATTTATTGATCAGTGTTTTGTGTATGACCCTGTCAAATGCTGAAGTTAAGTCTATATAAATTACATCACAGCACAATTTTTCATTCATAGCTGTTATTATATTGTTATAGAGCATCATGTTACAGGTGGTAATAGATCTATTTTCAGCATATACATGCTGATATATGGTTTCAAGTCCCAACCTATCCAGTTCTGACAATAACTTATCCAGTATTACCTTCTCCATTATTTTTCCACAACATGGAAGTAGACTTAAGGATCTGTATAACTCTGGGTTTGTCCTACTCCCCTTTCCCTTAAAGACAGGTTTACAATCATGTCTCAATCAAGGAGGAATCTCCCCATATTTATATGATCTAGTGAATAATAGATATAATGGTACCATAAGCTCTTGCTGGTCAGGTCATGGTTACTAATTCTGTCTCCTCCCTGTGCTTTGTTTGGATCCAGTGTTTGGATTCTTTTTTTTAAGTAAAAATTTGATTTGATTATCTGGGGTGGGTTACCCTGATGTCACTTAGACAACTACCACCCCTTTGTAATCTGTTGTGTCTGAAGAGAATTTCCAGAATGCACACAGCTTATCAATTTGTGTGTCTTTACTTCTTCCACATCTTATGTAGCTATCGAAAGGTTATATAAATTTTCTTCAAATTTTTTTTTATCTTGTCTCACACTATGCTTAATCTGTTTGTCCAGCTTGTTTATTTAACTTTTTAAAAGTTGTAGTTTGACCTCCCTTCCCATCCATAGTGTTTGTTTGGTTTCCATATAATCTGTAACATTTCCACCATTTCTTCTTATTAATCAGTAATTCAGAATTTGTATTATTAACTAGCATACATATATATAACATCATGATACATGCACATCAGGGTAAACTTTTACTTGAAGTAACAGTAATTTCTTTTGGAACACAAACAATGTCTAGTATGTTCCGACCCCTGGTAGGTTCTTTTACAATCTGAAGCAATTGTTGCTCCTGAATATACATTGTGAATAATTTCCTTACTAATGTTGTAGAATTGTAGAATCAATATTCAGTCTGTTTCTGTTAAATTTAAGTCCCCAGATAATATAATGCAAGAAATGTATGAATTCCTCTAGGTCATCTGCACTTGACTTTGGTGGTCTGTATACTCCAACAATTGTTATATGTTCCAGGGTTATCTTTACTGTTACACTTACACAGTCTATAGTGTTGGTGTTATCATTGAACATGTAAAAATCACAGGTCTCATAATATCTTTAATCCCTATCATAACACCTCCACCTGATTTTTTGTTAGAATGTCTGTTACAGTAAAATGTTTATACCATGACAGAACTGGTTTTCAGCCACTGTTCTTTAACCATATTTCACAAACAATAACAATATCAGTCTTGTGGGAATGTGGGAAATTTTCCAATAAAAAAACTTTATTATTAATGCTCGTAGTATTAACAACCATCAGAGAAGCATCAAATGTTGCTAAATGTAAACTGTTAAATTTTCGACCTGGCAACAATCCTGCCTAGTGTTTGTCAAATATTGCAAAATATCTGAGGCAAAAATTCTCTTCCCTGATCTTGACAAATGCATGCCATCCTGTCTGAACAAGTGTGTCCAAAACTAGGCTTGGATGCTCTACACATTTCCATTTTTTTTAAATCTTTTCATTCACACTGACGTGACTATCCTTTCTATAGGAGATTTGTGAAAAATACATCCTAACAGCAGTACAAGCTACACTCTATCTGTCAGTTCCCTAGTAACAATCAGAGAATCCTTGTGGATGACATCATTTGTACTGACATGAATAAAAACAGATCCATACTTCCTTACATTAAGGCATTCCAAGGCTTGTCTCACATCTTCTATTTTTGCTCCTGGCAAGCATAAAACTATTTGATGTTCATTATCTTCTCTGCAAATATAAGTATCAGTTCCTCTAACAACTGAATCTCCAATTACAAGAATATCTTTGCTGGCCAGCTCTGAAGAATCTTCAGTTTCTAATACAGTAATATCTGCTCTATCAATTGTTATGAAGGATAGCGCTTCATCACCATTAGTCTTATTAATTCCACTGTTTTCATTGTGTATTAAATTCTCATCCAGTTGGTATTGTAAATCCACTGCTTGAGCCATGTAGTCAACATCTGTCTTTTTCTTCTTACAGTGATGTTCTTCAATCCTACCATGGTCAGTTTTGATTTCTTTCTTTTTACCAGTACCCCTTGCTTATTTTTTTCTACCTTCTCTTTTGGAAAAATTATGCCTTTTTCTGTAGACTGAATGTTTTCTGATAGAAAAATATTATCATTCCCTGTAACCCGTGTGTTACATAATAAAGCAGTGCCCTTTTTAGTACATATTCGCTTTCCTTTACAGTCATGAATCAGTTTCTTTTTCTTCCTTGTTATTTATTGTGAACTTCTTCCTTTCTTTCTTTTTTTGATTCCTTCTAAACAAACTGGATCCTCAGATTGCTGAATACTTGCATCCAGAATTTAAAAGTTGTCAGGGCATCGTCTTGTTTCATAGGGGTTGCACAATCTTTATAGACAAAAGACAAATCATTTCCTAAATGTGTTCTGTTTGCTCTTTATCTAACATTATTTATCTCACCAGTCCAGTCATTAACAAATATAACAACAGTTCTCCAAGACGTGCCAATTGCACAAGTGCAACCGTCATCGGTAAGTCTAGATTTACATCTAACAAGGGTAAGCAAATCATCCAACTTTTGACATGAGGATCACAGATCACCAGTGTATTTAGCTGTTAGCTTTAAATATGCATAGCATTTATTACACTGTACAATATACTTGTGCATCAGCAAATAATTAATTGCATACTTATTTAAGGAGTCCATATTCAGATTCAAACTAATAAAATATTGTAAAAGAAAAGAATAACCAAAATCAGTGACCACAGAATTCAAAGAGAACTTAAATCAACTTCTATGACAAAAAAGCATGGAAAGTGTAATGTACTTGATAGGTTCATAGGTAGGTACTAGGCTATTGGCCCTAGGGCCTATATAAGCCTAGCAAAATGGTACCCTGGTTTTTGCCACCCAAGAAAATAATTTTCCTGTGCCCCTGTCAAGCAGAGTCAGAGAAGTGATCCCTGGGGTGAATTTCCTATCTCCCATCCAATCATCAAGATTTTTCTTGAAGAGTGCTAATGAGGAGCTTTGTTTGATATAGATAGGTAGTTTGTTCCAGAGTGTGGGAAGTCTCTGGGACAGGAATCTATCCCTCCAGCATGTTTTGTTTATTGTGGTGACAAGGTGTAGGTCCCTAGAGCGTGTAGCTCAGTGGGAGTGAGATTTGTTTAAGTGGAGCATGTCCAACAGCTCTGGGTTTGACATAGCTTTGTATGTTAGGCAGAGATCACCTCTGAGTAGGTGATATGCAGCAGAGTAAAGCTGGAGTTTTTTGAGACAGTCTGCATAGGGCATCTGTTTGAGGCCGGTAATCCTCTTTGTGAGGTATTTCTGTGGCCTTTCCAGTTGTTGTAGATGTCTTGTGAGGTACATACCAAAAGAGGCGTTGCACTCTATAATGGGTCTAATGAGTGATGAGTAAAGGGGAACAATGACCACTTTTTTCCTGGATGAGAAACCTTTTGTGATGAGGTGTGCCACGTAGAAGGATTTCCTGACTACTGTGGCAATGTGATTATCAAAGGAGAGACTAGTGTCCACCTGTGTCCCAAGGTCTCTTATCACACTTTCAATGTTAAGTACACTACTGCCTATGTGGTAGTTCATGGGTACAGAGTTTTTTCCAAAAGGAATGACAATGCACTTTTTGGCATTGAGCTTGAGGCCTTGGCTTTGACACCAGGCATCTGTCTCAGTGAGGCCCTTTTGTAGGATGTCCACATTGTTAGGATTTTGATTATGGCTCCTAGTTTGCAGTCATATGCGAACTTTGTTAGCCAAAGACCTTCTGTGTTAGCCTGTACTTTAGAGAAGTAGATACCAAACAGGAGAGGACCTAGGACTGAACCCTGTGGTACTCCACTTGTCACTGGTCTGAAGTTGGATTTAGAGTCTGCTACTTTCACAGTGTGGGTTCTGTCAGTGAGCCAGTTGGCAACCCATCTTGTGACAAGACTAGGGATTTATACCTAGTTTAGTGAGTTTATCTATAATTCCAGAGTGGGGGATGGTGTTGAAAGCCTTGGCGAGATCTAAATAGGCTGTGTGAACCACCTTACCCTCATCTACGGCTTTGGTGACCGCTTCAAAGACGTCTTTCAGGTTTAGGAGACATGATCTGCCTTTTACAAACCTGAACTGGGTAGGGTACAGAGTTTGGAGATTACCAATGTCATTGTTTATATGTTCTATGATGATACATCCCATAGCCTTGCAGACCAGGCTCGTCAGGCTAATGGGGCGGTAGTTCCCGGGGTCCATGGTGGCTCCCCCTTTGTGGAGTGGGATAACCATTGCTGTGTGCCATTCAGTGGGCACAAAGCCTGAGGTGAGTCTATGACTGAACATGGTACTTAGGTGGGGTGCCAGTTCGTTCTGTACTTCATGTAGAATGCAGCCTGGGATGTTGTCAGGTCCCATTGATGCTGTGTTCTTGGCTTTGGAGAGTGTGATTTTTACCTGTGCAGCCGTGATTACAGGAACTTTGCATTCTTCCGGTATAGAGATGGGCCCTTTAGGGGTTGAGAGAGGGGTAAAGTTAGCAGTGAACCTATCTGCCAGGATGTTGGCAATATCAGTTGGTTCTGTATATTTAGTGCCATTGTGCTGTAACTCAGAGCAGATCTGTGTGTTGCCATTGAGATTCTTGACATAGCTATAGAATGCTTTGTGGTTGCCTTTAGAATCGGTGGTGATTTAGTTTTCGTAAGTAGCTTTGGAGGATTTTATGAGGGATCTCAGCTTCTGACTGAGGCTGACCATGGAGTTCCTCCAATCATGGGATTTTACTCTTTTTTGTAACAGTTTCTTTCTTCTGTTGTAGAGTTTGTTTATGGCAGGGGACCACCAGATTGGCTTCCTGTTTTTGGAGGATAGTGTATTGGTTCTGTTAGGGATTGCACAATCCATGCACTCGTGTAAGTGCTTATAAAGTGCAATTGTATAGGATTCAGCAGTCGTACCTCTATTGTCCGTTAGCATGGGTGTCGTGAAGATTGCCACTTGTCTTAAGAAGCGTGAAGTTGGCTTTAGAGAAATTTTTTACGGTGGATTCCCTAATGGGGGGTGGGGGCAGGATGTGCATGTCTAGGGTGATTTGCTTGTGGCCGGATCTGACCAATGAGGAATTGACCTCTGGTGTGGAATGCCCATGCTAGCAATGACCAGGTCTAGGATATTGCTGCCCCTGGTAGGGGTGTGGATAAATTGATCCAAGGCATTGGAATTTATGAATTCCAGAAAACGTTGAGCACAAGAGTTGGTACATGAGTAGTTTTCCCAGTTAATGGTGGGGTAGTTAAAGGGACACTATCTCGTTACTAAAATCCCATTTCTGTTTTGGACCGAAGATGAAAACACTGCCACCCACTTAGCTAATCACCTCCCTTTTTGTGACATTACTAATGAGGTTCTAACAATCCCACCCACCCACCTTGTTAACATCCTCCCATTCCAGTTTTGTTTTTCCCTCTATAAATGGAATGACAGTTGCTGTAGTTCCTAGATAGGGACAGATTTTAAATGCTGCTCTTATAAGTTTAAAGTTGCTAGAATAACATTTGCCTTAGCGTGCATTTTTTTTAAAGATATGAATTCGGAAACGCAAATATATCTCCTCTGTGATTTGCCATATAAACACAAAATGTATGAGGAACTGACCAAAAATATGAGGCAGAAATCTGGACATTGTGTGAAAACCTGGACAGTTGAGACTGAGGTATGTGACAGCCCCAGATGCGAAGAGCTGATCCCGATTACTTTTTAATATAATACCGGCTTTTAAAAGCCGGTATTGCATTTGCAGTCAAACCTCAGCACCGTAGCGCTTTCTGTGTGTTCTTATCTGTAGCAATTGTCAACTTAGCAAAAGTCAAAACAAAAGCTTTCTTTCCTTTTTTTACAATAAAATTTAACATGCAACAATCTGTGAAGGCAGTTTTTTTTAACTAAAACATGAGCGCTGAAGTGCTCCATGAATGCAGGTACGAACTGTAGCAACTGTTTCTACAATGTAGCAAACAGATTGCTACAATGTAAATGAAGCGGTGCATTTCTTTTCTACTAAAACATGAGCGCTGAAGCGCTCCGTGAAGGCAAGTACAAACTGTAGCAACTGTTTCTACAATGTAGCAAATGGATTGCTACAGTGTAAATGAAGCGGTGCATTTTTTTTTTTTTTTTACTAAAACATGAGCGCTGAGGCGCTCCGTGAAGGCTTACTGCTGCTGCATGTTCTTCACTTGCTGTGCCACTCTAGCCTTCTGGTGCTTCTCTGACTGGTATGGAAGACCCTTCCATACCACTCAACTGTCCCTGATTTTAACTTAAATTTTAGCTCTGTCCCTCTTAATCCCTCATAACACTAGTGCCTTTTGAAGGAAATGTGCTGAATTATATTTAAAAAATAATGACAATGATTAAAAGTTATAGACTTATGTTCCTTAAGGAAATGTATATTAATTCACATTCTCTTATTCTGTTAATGTCTCAAGTTAGTGAAACTCATATTTTAAAAGTGTCCCTGAGTGTTCCTGATTTTTTTTATGGATTTGTCCCTGATTCTGTTGAAATTTGTCCTTGATTGGTTGATAGCTATGGCCGCCTTGCCAAGGTACTCAACTGCTTTTCCATTTGTTTATGCAATGCTGTGTTATGTAGTTCAGCACTTACAACAAATATCGTGATAAAAATGTCTGTGTCTGGCCTGCATAACATTGCCCCTCCTGAGGTGTCTAGTCATCAGAAGTGTATCTTCATTTATCTGAATTCATAGTTTCATAGGTTGGTACTAGGCTATCATCCCCAGGGCCTATACAAGCCTAGCCATAACAATTCCCTGGCTATTTCTTCCCAAACTATTTACTTCCCTGGACCCCTGTCTAATAGGGCGACTGACATGATCCCCGGGGTGAATTTCCTTTCTCCCATCCAGTCGTCAAGGTTCCTTTTGAAGAGGGCCAAAGAGGCACTCTGCTTGACATGTATGGGCAATCTATTCCAGAGTCCGGGGAGTCTCTGGGTCAAGAACCTATCTCTGCAGCATGTTTGTTTATTGTGATGACAAGGTTTAGATTCCTGGAGCGTGTGGCTTTGAGGGACTGGGATTTCTTTAAGTGTAGCATGTCCAACAGCTCTGGGTTTGACATGGCCTTGTATGTTAAGCAGAGATTGCTTCTGAGTAGACAATATGCGACAGAGTATATCTGGAGTTTTTTTAAGGTGGTCAGTGTAGGGCATCTGCTTTAGGCCTGTGATTCTTTTAGTGAGGTATTTCTTTGGCCTTTCCAGTTGTTGCAGATGTCTTGAGAGGTACATACCAAACGGGGTGTTGTATTCTATAATGGGTCTAATGAGGGATGAGTACAGTGGGACAATGACCTCCTTTTTTTTGGATGAAAAGCCCTTAGTGATGAGGTGTGCCACATAGAAGGATTTTCTGACTGTTGCGGCGATGTGGTTATTGAAGGTGAGACCACTGTCCACCTGTGTCCCTAAGTCTCTTATCACACTTTTGGTGTTTAGTGTACTGCCACCTATATGGTAATTCACAGGTACATGTTTTTCCAAAAGGGGATAACTATACATTTCTTGGCATTGAGCTTGAGCCCATGGCTCTGGCACCAAACATCTGTTTCTGTAAGGCCCTTTTGTAGAGTATCCACATCATTTGGGGATTCAATAATGGCTCCCAGTTTGCAGTCATCTGCGAACTTTGTTAGCCAGAGTCCCTTAGTGTTGGCCTGTACTTCAGAGAAGTAGATGCCAAACAAGAGCGGTCCCAGGACTGAACCCTGTGGTACTCCACTTGTCACTTGTCTGGAGCTGAATTTGGAGTCGGCTACTTTTACAGTGTGGGTTCTGTCAGTAAGCCTGTTAGCAACCCATTGGGTGATGTAGGGATTAATGCCCAGCTTAGTAAGTTTATCTGTGATTCCAGAGTGGGGGATGGTGTCAAAGGCCTTGGCAAGGTCTAGATAGGCTGTGTGGACCACCTTACCCTTGTCCATGGCTCTGGAGACTGATTCAAAGAAGTCAATCAGGTTCAGGAGACAAGATCGGCCCTTCACAAACCCAAACTGGGTGGGGTCCAGTGTTTGAAGGTTGCCAATGTCTTTGTTTATAAGTTCCATGATAATACGCTCCATGGCCTTACAGATAAGGCTCGTCAGACTGATGGGACTGTAGTTTCCGGGATCCAAGGTGGATCCCCCCTTGTGGAGTGGGATAACTGTAGCTCTGCGCAACTCAGTGGGCAAGAAACCTGAGGTGAGGCTATGATTAAACATGACACTTAGGTGAGGTGCCAGTTCATATTGTAGTTCATGTAGTACACAGCCCGGGATGTCATCTGGTCCCATGGATGCTGTATTCTTAGCTTTGGAGAGTGCATTTTTTACCTGTGTGGCCATTATTACTGGAATTTGGCAATCTTCCGGTATTGAGATGGGCCATTTAGGGGGTGAGAGGGGGGTGAAGTTGGCACTGAATCGATCTGCCAGGATATGGCAATATCCTTGGGATCAGTATATTTAATGCCATTCTGTTTTAGCTCAGAGCAGATCTGAGCATTTCCATTTAGATTCTTGACATAGTTATAGAATGCCTTATGGTTGTCTTTGGAATTTTTGGCAATTTTATTTTTGTAACTAGCTTTGTAGCATTTTATGAGGGATCTCAGTTTCTTACTGAGGCTGGTAAGGGAGTTTTTTTCATCCTGGGATTTTCCTCTTTTCTGCAACAGTTACTTTCTTTTGTTGTAAAGTTTGTTTATGGCAGAGGACCACCAGATTGGCTTCCTTTTTTTTGGATGAGAGCATCCTGGTTCTATTTGGGATGGCACGGTTCATGCATGAGTGGATGTGCTCGTACAGTGCCTTAGTGTAGGATTCAGCAGTTGAACTTTCAGTTCTCGTCTGCATGGGTGCCATGAAGTTTGTCACTTCTGACTTGAGTAGCATGAAGTTGGCTTTGGAGAAGTTTTTTATGGAGGTTTTCTTACTGGGGTTGGGGGTGGGATGTGGATGTTAAGGGTGATTAGCTTATGGTCAGATCTGACTAATAAGGGGGTGACCATAGGTGTGGAACATCGATTTCCCATGTTGGTAATGACCAGGTCTAGGATATTGGAGCCCCTGGTGGGACTATGGATTAGTTGATCCAGGGCATTGGAATTTATGAATTCCAAGAACCATTGGGCAAAGGTGTTGGTACATGAGTAGTTTTCCCAGTTAATTGCAGGGTAGTTAAAATCACCCAGAATTAGGATGTTTGGTTCTATCTTAATATTTTCCAGTATGTTTAGAAAAGTGTAGTGAGAATCTTGGGGTATGGTGGGGGATCTGTAGCAAGCTACAATTTGGACTGCAGTCTTACCCAGTGTTAGTTGCACCTGGAGAATTTCAGACGCATTGTGTTGGTCAACTAGCCTGGTGGTGTGAATATCCTTGGTGAATATTGACACTCCTCCACCTTTAGTGTTTCGGTCCTGGTTTGGTGGCTGAAAAGTGTGGTAAGAGTTGTAGCCTGGTATTGCAGGTGTGCTGTCTGGAGCCTTGAACCAGGTCTCAGTTACTGCACGGATATCAATGTTCTCCATTTTTAGGAGTACCTCGAGAAAGTGCATTTTGAGGTTTAGACTTCTAGCATTAGCTTCAGATTTTGCATGCTTGTACCTGTTACAGTGGTGGTTTTGTCCTTTGAACTTTGCGTAAAAAAGGCACTATAGAGGTGGCAAGAGCCTTAGCCAGTAACCTGAATCCCAGGGGCGACAGGTGCAGACCATCTCTGGCAAAGCATCGTGGTCTGTCGATCATGTTGTCCCAGGCAGACAGATACTGGATCCCCTTTGAATGGCACCAGAAGCTTAGCCAAGTGTTGAAGTCAGTCATTGTGTCTTTATATTGTGGTATCATTCTGGGTGAAGACAGGATGCTACTCAGGGCTAG
This sequence comes from Protopterus annectens, assembly GCF_019279795.1. NCBI lineage: Eukaryota > Metazoa > Chordata > Ceratodontiformes > Protopteridae > Protopterus > Protopterus annectens. The sequence continues at coordinate 1,564,154,538 of NC_056743.1, read as the reverse complement.
GGTCATACCTGCCTGGGCCACATGATCCGAGAGCTCTTCCATGTCTCTTTTCATGTAGTCCAGGAAGGTACATCTCAAGTCATTCACTCCAACATGGACAATGACAGAGTCATATTTGTACTTGTTGTGGAGTGACTTGAGTGCATGTGTTATGTGGCGGATCCTGGCACCCGACAGGCAGATGACTGTAATTTTCTCCTTGTTCAACCTGGTGAGTGGGACACCAGTGTGCCGGACTATAGAGTCACCTATGACTAAAGTGTTAGGTACATTGTCTTGCCTTAGGGGCTGCAGTGTATTTCACATTTCTGCATGGACTGTGTTATAGGCCATTTCCTGCATGACCTGGGGATTGTGGATGGATGTCATCAACTAGGACTCTAGGTCATATCTGGAACTGTCTGCAGCACACAACAAACATCATATATATATATACCCATATCTTATAACCTAAAATCTACCTCGTATTTACATCCGCTGATCTATTTCTCCTTTCCTACTTTTAAAAAAAAAAAATACATTATGCTAATAATTGTTCTGAATGTCATTTGTAACAGTATCTTTGTCACAAATTCTTTTTTCTCTTTTTGTTGTAACTACTGTATTTTTTACAGTCTATAACCTTGACAACAGTTATAATGCTATTTGTTTTATGTTTCTACTTTCATGTTATTTTCATGTTATTTTCCTGATTATTAAATTAATCTCAAACTTTGGAGCTTATCTCCCCGGGCCTCTACTGAAAATGGACATATATCCAGCTAGACTAGCCCGGTCAACAAATGTAAAATAAAATAAAATAAAATAAAAATAATATATATATATATATATATATATATATATATATATATATATATATATATATATATATATATATATATATATATATATATATATATATATATATATATATATATATATATATATATATATATATATAGCCTTCTGTCTGCAATATTTTACTTGACTGGCTCACCTGGAGTTTCGCGCAAGAGTGGGCGTGGCGCGTCTGATTGATGGCGGGACCTGCATATGAATGAGGCATGATTGACATGCCAATAAATCCACTTATTGCCAAAATGTAATACAAGGACAATAATTTATAATAAATTCATACAAAGCCCCAAATGTCCATGTAAACACAAACACGAGTAACTTCGCAATACAAGCTATATTCATTATATATAATATAGTCTACTTGCTATGCTTAGCAGTTGTGGGTGAAGTCGAGACCCTAATAAGGCACACCTGATCAAGGGCAGACAGTGATATATAGGCAATGTGCAATGATAAGGCACACCTGATCAATGGTGGAAAGGCAATCAAAGGCAGACAGATGATTCAGACTAAGGGAAACATTATAGTTCGCTAGGGAAGTAAACAATTAGTCATGGCAAAGAAAATGACATTAATACCTTCAGAGAACTAACAGAAAGCCAAGGGAACACAGCATGAACAGTTACCGATAGAAATAAGAAAAGGTTCTGTTTAAAAGTGAATGAAGAAACTCAAAAATTCTGCTTCATAGATTGAAACAGGAGGGTAGGGAACACAGAAAAAGATACTGATAATACAAAAAGTCTTAATGAAAGTTTCTTTATCCATTTGTAATGGGCTGAAATGGTTAGAACAAATCACAATTCATCAGTCATAGAACATCAAACTTGAACTTGCCCTTTTCCTTGAGATATAGTGACTACATAATAAAAACAATTAGTTTGGCAAATGTGGGGGAGGGAAGTGTCTTTCCCTTAATGAAAGTATAAGGACTGTATCCTCAAGTAAAACAAGTGCGTGAGTTGATTATATCCAAGCCTATATTCATTCAGCAGCAGATGTTAATATTGATATTACAGCGATTTAAGGCTGTTATTGCTTGTGTCCTGACAGTCCAGTTGAATATTCATTCAGTAACCGTGACATCAAGCAACGTGGGCGGGGTTTGGGTGGTGCTTGCTACTGCGCATCTGGTGAGCCAGTCAAGTAAAATATCACCCTTCTGTCTACATAGAAGTACCTGTGTGCATAGACATGCCTATTTAGCATGAGTATGAATGTGTGTGTACCAGACAGATGACTCTGTTGGAAGTCCTTTCAAAAGAGCCTTTGGTTTAGCTCAGATGTGAGCCAAATGTGTGTATCAAGCAAACTACCTTAACCTTGGTGATGCATTGACACATTATACATATATTATATACCATGTGGTAATTTATGGAGCTGAAGCCCTTCTTGTTAATATATTACAGGCCCTCTGGACCAGGTGGGGCCTTGATGGGAACATGCTCACAATTTGTGACTCCCAGCATCACTTGGATAAGGGCTATGTTGTAAAATTCCAGCATAGTGCTGATTCTGTTTTCTGCCCTGGAGAAGCAAATACCCTAATGTCAAGGAACTAGTCAAGTAACAAGTTTAGAACTTGTGAGGCTGATGTTGTAATATCTGTAATGTGTTCCACATAGGTCAATGAAATGTCACTGGAGCTGAGATGGTTAAGTCTACTCATACCTTAATATCCACAGAAATGAGCATACCTTTCCTTCCCCTCAGTTATACTAAGGCATGACACAGTTTGGCTAGGTCCTTTACAGATTCCCTGTGCATCTGAAATTTGTCCAGAATCTGTTTGTAAGCTGGTGGTAAGACATTGTCTACAACTCCTACTTTGGCATGGATGCATAAGATGCACAACACTGTTGACAGTGGGTTCAACTGTGGCTAAAAACATATAGGATTATAGTTAAGTACTAGGCTAGCTGCCCTTGCAGGTCATTTTAAGCCTAGCCAATTTCCCTTCATATCATATCCTATAATTAATGCTTCCTGTTCATTTGTATTTTTCACTGAATTTTAGTGACTTGTCAAGCTGTAAAGGTGTTACACTGCTGCCATGTTGAAACCTTCTAGTGAAATATGTATATTAGTGTACAGCAGCTGTTGTCAGGAAATAAAAATTGTATTGTGAAGAATAACAACTCTTAACAGTTCCTCTGCCTCATTTCTCTGTTTATTTCCTTGAGTACTTCTGTCACTCATAGGTTAATACAATATACTTGCATGGGTATAGCAAGATGATAGCCATATCTTAGTCAATAGTGTGGTGAGAGTTACATAATAAACTGCTAGGAAAGAACAACAAAATATCATAGTATGACATGTACTGTAAGGTACAAATTCTCACTTTAGGCCATGAGTTAAAGTGCAGTCGGTTCATAGATGTATACTAGGCTAACTACCACAAGGACCTTTTCATGCCCAGCTATACTTCCCAAATATATTCTTAAAGATTATTTTAGGGGGTATATGTTAATTAGGGCATGGGTGGTCAAGCATTAACAAGCTGCCTCTCTTGATTACAGACATGGGAGACAGACCAGGGATAAATTTCCAATTTTCCATCTACTGTTCCAAATTACACTTGATTGGGATTACGGAAGAACTCTGCTTCACCTGGATGGGAAGCCTGTTCCAGAGAAGGGCTATTCTCTGAGACGTACTTGTCCCTCCAACAAGTACAAGTAATGTTTCGAGCAAGGTTTAATTATCTGGCTTGAATAGTTCTGATGCTTTTTTTTTGGCATATATGCAAAGATCCATTAGGCTGGGATCTAAGAAAGCCCTGTATGCCAAGCATAGATCACCCCTCTACAGTCTGTAGTAGAGAGAGTATAGAGATATGGCTTTGAGGTGGTTCATGTAGGACATGTTTTTTATGCCCTGTATTCTTTTTGTGAGGAATCTCTGTGGACATTTCAGTTGTTGTATGTGTCTGGTCAGGTACATACTGAAAAGGGCGTCATACTCAATGACAAGTCTGATGAAGGCTGAATACAACCAAATGATGACATACCCTTGATTATAAGTTGAGCAACATAGAAGGATTTCCTTACTATCTTAGACACGTGTTGGTCAAAAGCCAGGTTACTGTCCACATATGTCCCTAAGACTCTGACTACTGGGTCTACTCTTAGAGGTATGTTATCAATGAGGTAGTTTCCTGGGGTAGCTAACTTTCCAACTCCATGCATACTTTGCATTTCTTGGCACTGAGTTTTGAACCATGGTTCTGACACCAGTTAATTGTTTGTTTGTTTTAGCCCTTCCTGGAGAATATTAGTGTATTGGAGAAATTCTATAACTGCTGCTAGTTTGCATTCATCAGCAAACTTGGCCAGCCAGAGGCCCTCAATATTAGCCTTGACTTCAGAGATGTAGATGCCAAAAATGAACAGACCTAGCACAGAGCCCTGAGGGACTTCATTAGCAACTGGCCTCTTTGTGGAGGTGGTCTCCCCTAACTTAACTTCTTGGGTCCTATGTAAGAGCCTACTATCCAGTGCGTAACTTAGGGGTTAATGCCTAATTCTGTGAGTTTGTTTACAATGCCAATGTGGGGTATAGTATCAAATGCCTTGGCCAAGTCAAGGTAAGCATTATGTACCATTTTGCCAGCATTCATTGCCTTGGTGACCTTCTTGAGGAAGTCTACCAGAATGAGTAAGCATGATCTGCCTTTGACAGCACCAGGCTAGGAAGTATCCATAGGTTCATAGGTTCATAGGTAGGTACTAGGCTATCGGCCCAAGGGCCTATGTAAGCCTAGCCAACAAAGTTCCCTGGCTTACACCACCCAAGAAAGTTATTTTCCTGTGCCACTGTCGAGCAGAGACACAGAAGTGATCCCCAGGGTGTATTTCCTATTTCCCATCCACTCATCAAGATTTTTCTTGAAGAGTGCTAATGAAGAACTTTGCTTGACATAGATGGGTAGCCTGTTTCATTGTATGGGAAGTCTCTAGGACAGGAGTCTATCCCTCCAGCATGTCCTGTTTATTGTGGTGACAAGGTTTAGGTCCCTAGAACATGTAGCTCGGAGGGATTGGGATTTCTTTAGGTGTAGTATGTCAAACAGCTCTGGGTTTGACATAGCTTTATATGTTAGGCAGAGATCACCTCTGAGTAGGCGATATGCTACGGAGTAAAGCTGGAGTTTTTTGAGGCAGTTAGTGTAGGGCATTTGTTTGAGGCCAGTATTATGATTGATGAGATTATGAATACTGGCCTATCATTAGGCTAGTGTCTGATTGCCATGAGTCTACCACTAATTCTGATGATATCCCTTACTACGTTCTGAAGCCTCTCTCTCATCACAATTCTCACACCAGTGTCTGAAGGTTCTCTATGCCATCATTTATCATTTTAAATTATAATTCTTTCCATGGTTTTTCATATCAGACTGGTCATACTTATGGGTCTGTAGTTTTCTGGGTCCATAGAATGCCCACCCTTATGCATAGAGATGATCATTGCAGTCACTGAAAGGACATAGCTTGGAAGTAGATGACATGATGGTATTGAGGAGGCTGGACATCCTATGTATCCAAGATACAAGATGGCAGGGCAGTGCTACAAAAACACTTGTGTTGTGATCCAGAGTCTACTACTTAGGAGGAGGATAGACTAGAAATGGTGTGGGAATTGTGGTGAGAGAGAGGCTTCAGAAGGTAGTAAGGGATATCATCAGAATTAGTGGCAGACTCATGGCAATCAGACTCCAGGCTAATGATTGGCCAGTATTCATGATCTCATCCTATGCCCCACAGCAGGTTTGTGATAGTGAGGAAAAGAGCACATTCATACAACAGTTGCAGGACCTGCTAAATATAGCAGGACAACATGAATTGATGTTGATAATGGGGGACTTGAAGAATGCACATATTAGGGCAGACAGAGCAGGATATGATGACTTCTTAGGTCCAGATGGGTGTGACAACAGGAATAAAGATGAGAGGCCATTCTAGACTTCTGTCTGGCAAATGGCTATGATAGTAGCCAACAGCCAACACATGGTTCAGAAAGAAAGACTGTCACAATATCACATACAAGAGTGGCCAACATGCGACTTGGGTAGACTTCCTCCTAGTAAGGAAAGTTGGTTGCCACAATCAGCTGCAAGTAATTGTCAGAGAAGGTTCTAAGGTCAACAGAGACCAGGCTGAAGACCTGGAAGTTGACTGGAGAGAAAGCACACCGGTTCAAGGAATTACTCAGCTCTAGCAGCCCAAGAAGAGAAGGAAATATGTGGAGTTGAAGAAGAAGAATGGCAGCAAATCAAAACAGCATGTGTGGGGACTACAGAACAGATATGTGGCCAGCCAGGCATGGAAATAAGGGACATAAGGAAAGCTGGTGATGGAATACAGAAGTTCATGAAAACATCAAAAGAAATAAGAATTGCAGGAAAAAGTGGGAGATAGAAAAGACATACCAAACTAGGACGGAATACTGGTTGGCTAACAAAGAAGCTAAGAAAGGAGTTGCAGTAGCAAAGAACAGGATATTGGAGGCACTCTACCATCTTCTGAAAAGTGACTCAGTAGGTGGCACAAAGAAACTATATCAAATTGCAAGACAAGGACAGAAAGATAAAGAAGATAGTCAGACACCCTACATAAGGGTTTCCAGCAAGAACCTGCTCACCATTCCACAGGACAATAAAGGCAAATGGAAGGAGTGCTTCCATAAGCTTCTGAATTAGGAACATCCCACAGATGCTGTACTGCCCCATACACAGCCTACAATCAAAGAAGAAGAGGACCCCACCCTAGAAGAAGTAAGAATAGCACTAAGGAAAATGAAGTCAGGGAAAGTGGCAGGTTCAGATGAGGTCACACCAGGTATTTATTTATTTACTGGGTAGTGTCTGACTGGGCCAGGGACCTGTTTTCAGTGTAGACCTGGGGAGAAAAGCTCCAAAGATAAGTATTAGACAATAACATAGCGATGGAAAAAGATAAGCAAGTTACATATTGTACATGATAATGTAAAATACATTTTCTATGAGCCTAGAAAATATAAAAAGATAAGCAACTTACATACATAATAGTGGAAATACATTAAAATACATTTTTAATGAGCATAGAAAATATAATTAGTAGATAGTAATACTTTTTTTTCTGAAGTACAGGCAGGAATATAATATATAGTAAGATATCACATGAGAGAGAGAGAGCAACAGCAGTGAAGTATAAGAATGGGACTTGCACGATGTTAGTATGTGGGTCAGCAGGTTAGAGGGGTTACCTTGTTGAGTGCGGGCCCATGATATGATAAAGATGCTCGGTGAGATAGGAGAAAAATGGCTCCTGAGGGTAGTCATAGCAGTGTGGAGAGAAAGGCATGTCCCAGATCACTGACGAATAAGCATGTTTGTGCCAGTGTACAAGAGCAAAGGGGAAAGCCACAAGTGTGGGTAGTACAGAGGTATCAAATTTGTGTCACACTGCAACAAAGTTCTGTAGAGGGTAATTGATAAACAGATATGCAGAGTAGGAGTGTTTACCTTTATAAAGCTGAATCACAGTGGTTTGAATGCTGCTAATATGAGTGACTCGTAACCATGAAATTGAAAACGGCAATAGTCCTTAATGTTCAAAAAACAGCAAATTGAAAAGCAGATTCGCTGTTTTTCAAACATTATTGTCGAATGAAAAAAAAAAAAGAAGTGTAAAGCAGGGAGGCAAGCCACCCTGCACCCTCCATGTGGGGGGGAGCTGCGCCCCCACACCCTCCTACTTTAATATTCTAACTCCGAGATCACACTACAGTGGGGAAAGGGACTATTTTCCGATCCCCACTATAGTGCAATCTACCCCACAATGTTGAATGTGCAATGAGCGAATGTCACTGTGTATTCGCTCATTGCACATTTGAACCTTTTTTCATTCTGTGTTTGCAAACTTTGCAAACAGCCATTCGAACAATTGCTGTTCACCCGTGTGCAATACGCACACATGAAGGCAAACCCAGTAGGAGAAAGTAAGATGGGAGATGAGCAGTTCGGATACAGATCAGGATCCAGCACAACTTACCCACTGTTTGCAGTGAGGCAGATAGTTGAGAAGGTGCTAGAGGTAAGGAAAGAGTCCAAATGGGCATTTTTATACTTGGAGAAAGCATATGACAATGTCCCAAGAAAGCTGATTTGGGCAGTACTGTGGTGGTTCAAAGTCCCACAAATATTGGTAGAATTAGTGCATGCTGTGTGCATGGACCCAATGACTCAAGTACAAACAGTGTTTGGTCTTACAGAGGGGTTCCCAGTGGGACTGGGTATGCACCAGGGTTTAGCTCTGAGCCCACTGCTGTTCATACTGGTAAAGGACTACATTAGCAAACAGGTTGGAAGGGACATATCAACAAAGTTAAGTATGCAGATAATGTGGCATTACAGGCAGACTCTGAATAAGAACTTCAGAAAAGGATAGGGGAATGGAAAGCAAAACTGAAGGCAAATGGGATGAAACTAAGCACAGATAAGACAGCGGTAATGGCAGCAAATTGGGAAAATCAGAAGAAGCTAAGAATTACAAGGGAATATTGTGGAACAGGTTAACAGCTTCAAGTATCTGGGAGGGGTGGTTGAGGAGAATGGAAGTCTGAATGAAGAGGTCAAACGTAGAATCAGAGGGGCTGCAGCCAACTGGCCTAGAGTGTCGGGTGTAGTGTATGACAGAAGAATGCTAAAGAAATTGAAAAGTAAGGTGTACAAAACAGTGGTGCTACCAGTACTAATGTATGCTACAGAAACCTGGGCATTAAAGGCAGATCAGATGAGAAACCTAGAGGAGATAGAAATGAAGTGCATGAGAAGGGTAGTAGGATGCACACTGTGAGACAGATGAAGAAACCAAGTCATAAAAGTAGAAGCCAAAGTAGCTACAATTGTAGAAAAGATCAAAGAGAATGGACTACTGTGGTTCAGGCACATCTGCCGAAAACAGGGAAACGATCTGGTGAAGAAGATTTGGGACAGACAGGAGGAAGGTAAGAGGAAACAAGGGCATTTAACAAAGAGGTGGATGGATTGTGTGAGACAAGATCTGCAACAATCAGGCATGAGCATCGAAGAAAGCAGGAATTTGGTACTGAACTGCGAGAGAGATAGTGCCAGTTAGCATGCACCCTGATCCCATGTAGAAAATGGGAAGAAGGAGGTTGATGATAATGATGACAGTTGCAGTTATCATTTCCTGCAGCTTTAAGTCTTACTGGAGGCTATGGTTAGATAGTCATTCCAGTGGTCCTGATAGGCCATGCTTCATGCTCTTTAGGAGTCATTCTGGGATATTACCAGGGTCCATTGATGTGACGTTCTTGGCTTGTTGGGTGCATTTAGAACCTGCTTCCTAATGATAGTTGGGGAAGGGGTTATGCCTTGCTTTTACTGTGACAGTCTTTCAAGATCAGTAACTGTTTTCCAACTTCAGGTATGTACACTTCTTGGCTTTTTACCTTCCTATACTCCATCTTGGATACAGTAGGTAATTCATACCTTGTACATACCTGTCTAAAACTCTTGACCTTGCATCTAGCTCTTCCCTCAAGGTATCTGCTTATCAGAACTTGCACTCAGGTTCTTTTCTGAATATACAGGCTGAAAAGCACTGCAACTGTTATTTAACTGGACAGCACTACCACCAATTTTTGTTGGAAAAACTCCTTGAACTTTTGGCACACTACAATCACCTGACAACTTCAAATGTGCATCATACAGGATCAGAGGCCTATAAACAGGAAATTCAGGTGAACTAAATGTGCAACCAGGATTTTGCTATCTTCTTCTTCTTTCAGCTTTTCCCAGTTAGGGGTCGCCACAGCGGATCATCTGTCCGCTCATGATTGGCAGTGGAGTTTTACAGTGCCGAGTTGCCAGCCCGGCGCCCAACCTTCCACAGAAGGCACACACACGCACACACTCACACCTAGGGCCAATTTTGAATGTCCAATCCACCTACTGCATGTCTTTAGGATGTGTGAGGAAACCGGAGCACCCAGAGGAAACCCACGCGACCACAGGGAGGACATGCAGACTCCGCACAGAAGAACCGGAGAACCTCTTGCTGTGACGTGACAACGCTAACCGCTGCACCACCGTGGCTGCCCCAACCAGGATTTTGCTATAACAAGTCAAATTTATATCTAGATTCATTTGGGAGTGTACTGTCTTTTTCTGTAACTCTGTTTCTGCAACAGGAACACACACAGAGGTAGTGCTAGGCAGTAGAAGAGAAATCCAATCCATACAAGAATCAGTAGACAACGTTAAATGATTTTCTGATCTCTGCTTCTCAAGATAAGCAGCACGTTTTGGATCGTCTTTCAATGGAAAGCTGAATTCTTTATGGTTGCCAGCAGACCTCTCCAGAGAAAAATGATTACGTTCTTTGCTAGGTATTGGATTTCCAGCAGGGCAAGGATGCATCTGTCAAGGCAGAGCATGTCTAGACATAAGCAGTTTTTCTTGACAAAATTATTTGTGAAGCATCATTTGTCAACCAACTGTCACAGGATTAGCTGGATGTTTATGTGGTTCAACCAATGTGGATGGGCTAGTGTGAAGGGATGGGATATTCTTTGGACTACCTCTGTGCAATTGAGAACACCCTCTTTCTGAGGATGGCTCTTGGAGAGCTGCAAATTTGTCATATTGTAGTGATGCACTTACCAGAGTTCCTCTTCCAGAATCTGTAGAATGGAATCCCCCTCCATGACTGTGCAGCAAGAGACAATCACGGGGTATTTTCTGCTAGTGCTGGAGTTACATTACAATGTTGGTTGATGGATTGCTGGACTTCACTCACAAACATAGGTCTAGCAGCAGCAGAAGAAGGTTTATTCCATGCACCTTCTGTGACCTCACACTCAGATTGTCCACCTTTTTACTTGTGGATAAACAAGACTTTGAATTACAACCAGATTCTGAACAAATACATTTTCCATGTACAGGCTTAGGAACTGCAATCGAATGGGTATCAAATTTAGAAGAGGAGAAATAATTAGAAAACAATAAACAATGGGAAGCAGTTTTGGAGGACGTAAGTGTTGTTGCAATCCAGAAAGAAGGTATATCTAATAAATTTGGTGGCACTGGATGAGAAAGAGCATATGAGAGAAATTATTATGTCTCTGACAGATAACAAGAAGGAATTGTTACATTTGTTGTTATCTAAAATATGGGCTCTAAGTTCAATCTGCTTAAACGAGGACTATTATACAATAAGGAAGAAAAGGCTTGAATTGCATAAATTCAGCTTATACTTAACTTTTATTACATTTGTTTTAATTATGCATCGTATGAAATATGATCAAAATATAATGCCTCAGGTAATGTGGAAAAACTGATCAGTCTGTGGAAAAATAAGTGGATTCAGGAGAATAAATAATAGTATAGTATTATGATTATTGAATGCCAAAGAAAAATCTACCTTTCAATAATCTCTAGATTTTACTCCATATATTTTCGCACTTTGTACTCTCTTCTTATTCTCAGTGGCCCAAGGTTTCTTGGTCTATATAATGTTTTTTATGAATCTGTTGCATTAATGAACATTAAGTGTGCATTTGAAGCTTTTGACAGTTTTTATTGTGAAAGTATTTTTCTTTACTCAAATTTGGCTCTTAATCTTTTTATATATCTTCTGTCTTGAAAGTCTGGGCTTCTTGCATAATAGTAACAATCCACATTTTTTTTATTATCCCCAGTATTCCTCAATAGTCCACTCTGTTATTTTTAGGTTCTTTTTGGCCTATCAGTTTTTTGCGATTTTTGTGGACTACTTCCTTCCTTCTGCAAAAGGGGTAACATCCTCTACCTGAGCCTGGCCTAACCCCATTGTAGAAATGTTTGTGTCTTCAGGATACAGCACTGTCATTTTTTTCCAGTCAGGGCACCAATGTGCCTACCAGAATTGGGTACATTTTTATCCCTGAACTTGTGCACCCCGCTGTCTTTTTTTTAACCTTCTTCTGTACATGATGTATGCCATATAAAATACATTGTATATATATATATATATATATATATATATATATATATATATATATATATATATATATATATATATATATATATATATATATATATATATATATATATATACACATATATCAGTGTTGCTGTTGCCTGGTGAGATTTTGTAAAAACAGGGTTTACCTTGTGAAGGTACTCACCCAGACTTGAGAGTAAATTCAATTCTAGCAATACTACTCTCCTTTGCTTGCCAATTTTGATATATCTCCATTCCAGTGACTTTGTATATATGTATATGTGTACTGTACGTGTGTGTCAGGGAAGAATGGTTGTATGTTCTGGGATCCTGTGGTAGTCCAGTTGAAGTGTTTTTCATGAAAGTGTGTTTTCCTGTAAATGCACTTTTGCTAATGTGGCCTCATCTATCTGGCATTGGATAAAGTGTAATTTTGAACAGGAGAAGTACACCCATACAGATACAGACATATGTGTGTATCTATATATATATATATAGATATATATATATATATATATATATATATATATATATATATGGCTTCCCTTCATATGATCGAATGTCTCTAAACTCGAAAGTCATAAACTCGAAACCAAAATCTCAAATTTAGAGAAACTCGAACATATGGAAGGGACAAAAAAATAAATAAATAACACCTTTCAAATTGTTTCGCAGGGGGACTTTTCTCCCCTGCACCCCCCACGTGGGGGGGCTGTGCCCTCCACACCCCCCCCACTTAAATATACTTACTCCGAGATCGCACTATAGTGAAGGAAAGGGAAAACTCCCATTCCGTGCTATACAAGTAAGCGCAAAACGCAAGTTTTTCCATACCTCAGCTATAGTGCGGGCCCGGAACATTCACATTTAAACTGCTAGGGTAGAGGGGAACCTGGCCCCCTGCAATAAGGAAAGTTAACTTTTTATTTTATTAAACCTAAGGCTCCCAATCACAATTTCGAGTGAATGGAAGTTCGAGATTCTGGTCTCGAGATTATAAATTTCAAGCTTCCATCCATTCAATGTTGTGAAGGGGAACTATATATATATATATATATATATATATGCATATAGATATAAATATAGATATGTGTTTGGGGGGTTGTAAATATGTGTGTATGTGGATGCCTATGTACATATATGCATGTGGGTAAAAAAAAAAAAAATATATATATATATATATATATATATATATATATATATATATATATATATATATATACACACATACACACACACACACATGCATACATATATATGTGTTTGTGTATATATTTATAAGTACACTTGTGTTTGTGTGTGTGTGTGTGTGTGTGTGTGTGTGTGTGTGTGTGTGTGTGTGTGTGTATATATATATATATATATATATATATATATATATACATGGGTGTGTGTGTAGAAGATGAGTGGTCATAGAGGGGAACCTATAGCTTGCAAGGAAGTGGTATTGGATTTTAATGTGGAGTTCAAGTGAACTGTTCTATTTGACAAGCCTTATGGTATATTTATTAGTTATGTTTGATGTAACTCGAGACACGTCCACCTTTAGTCCCTGTCTGTATAGTAGCTTCTTCATTGCTGGCAAATATTGTACCCCCTTACAATGACACCAGAGACTAAGCCAATTATTGAAGTCAGTGATCTTCTATTCATAATGTGGCATCATTCTTGGAAAAGGTAAAATGCTGGTCAGTGCTAGGCTCATAGAAGCTTGGGACACACATTCCAACAGCTCAGTGATGTCTGTCTTCATAAAGTCTAGGGATGTATGTCTCAGGTCATTTACACCCACGTGGACTGTGACTGAGTTATACTGGTACTTGTGGTCCAGTGACCTGAGTGCATGTGTAATGTGATATATCCGGGCCCCTGATAAGCAGCTGTCCATGACTTTCTCCTGACTCAGTCTGGTGAGAGGACAATTAGTGTGTCTCACAATGGAATCTCCAATGGCTAGAATGTTAGATTCTGTGGTGGCTTGCCTTATGGTCTTAGAAATAGAGGCTCCATGAGATGTGGCTGTATGTGTTGATGTGCGTGTTTTAAAAGTGTATGTTCAGAGTTGTTGAGGGAGTTTGTTATGTGTGCTTCATCTAGGAGGTCTTTGGGGTTTACGTAGGTTACATTTAAGTGCCTCAGAATATGTGCGTCTATGTGTTTCCTTTGAATTGTGTGTGATGGGTGCAGGGAGGTTACTACTGACAACTGTATTGACATTAGAAGTGCTTTTATATGAGAGCTTTGCCTCTAATGACATTGTGTAAATACATCTTTCACATACCATATCAGTTTGTTTGAAAATGTACTGGTTGTCAGTAAACATGAAACAATTTCTACATTGTCTCAGGATTACCTCACCCACCAAGCTGGTAATGGAGATAGTGGGAAAGCCCATATCCATGACTAAAGACACTTTTTATTGATTAGACAGTTACAGATATTTATATTTGTTTTGTCGAGTGTACTCATATGTTATTGTAAGAAGTTTTTGCACAAGACTGCAATAAACATGTTTTTTTTTTGTTTGGTAAGAGCTGGAGCCTGAAAAAGTGGCCCACTCCTCTAATGTGGTAAACAGCTGCATATGTGTTAGCACAATCTGCGTGTATGTATATGTCTCGTGTCTTTCTGTTGCCTTGGAATTATGGACAAAGAAAGAAATAATTAGGGAAATACTTCTGTATTAGGTACTCTTACTGTTGCTATTAACTCAAAATAACTTCTAAAGTTAGGATGGATGGAATAAAAGTTTGAGACCACATTAGATGTGATCCTCCAAATTCAGGAGAGCTGAGAGGTGCTTGTGTGCATGTGTATTAGACCTTTATGATTTATGCCTGAAAATTGATTACTTTTTGGTTTCATTAAATTTAATATGTATATGCATACATACATAGACACACACGCATAAATAAATGAAATATTTAGTAGCAAGACTTCAATAACGAGATGAAGGAGGGTTACACATGATATTCAGTATCTTTATAGAAACCCTGCTGTGAATCCTCCTCCACCCACCCACTGGCTGTGCTTTTGTGTTGTAACTAGTGTTGATGGCAGATATAGGCTAAAATGATGTGCTAACAGCTTGTGTTTGTGTTGCACAGGAACCAATTTGCACCCATTTAAAGATCATCGCTTGTGATTGTTCTCTCACATTTAATGAGATTGCTTGCTTAAGCTCAGGCCTATCCTTAGACAAATTTGGATATGAATATGTGACTAAATGATTTAGACCTTAACTGTTTGAAAAAATATGTTATGAACTACAGCTGATCTAAGTAATACATTTTTATTATTTATTTATTTTTATTTTATGATAATCAAGCAGTAGATAACATACTCAAACTCCTATTAGCAGTTTTCCCTGCTGATAAATATAGCAAAGTCAGAAAATTAAACTTTGGTTAAGGTGTAGCTTTTCTAAAGAGAAGCTTATTGCTAATCAGTTTCCTACCTTTTTTTTACATTCCACTATAACAGATTTGGGTTATTAAATGTATTCATGGATTCCAACATGTTTTTGTTTCACTGCTTTCTGAGGAAAACAATTTTATGCATTTTCAACTCACTGTAAGAAATGATAGGATCATAAGAACTTAACTAATGGCAAAAATAACCTTTTTAAACCTAGCCATTCATGCCCCAATTTTCATAATTATCATAGCCCTAGGAATAGAATGACTTTGGTATATAGGTCCATAGGATCATAGGAGGTTACTAAGTTATCAACTCAAAGGTCATTTCAGGCCTAGCCATTTCACCCAATGTAATACCAGAGATAGTCTAGTCAATATCCAGGGATTGTATTTAATAATGACTGCCCATGTCCAGGAGGGTTGTGCGCACTATCTCCAGTAAGAATTTATGGTGCCCCATCCACTCATCCAAGCTCCTTTTTGACAGTGTCATAGAGGTGCTTTGCTTCACATGAACTGGCAACCTATTCCAAAGATGTGACAGTTGCTGGGAGACAAATCTGTCCCTCCAGCACATCCTATTCATGTTGCAGGCCATATTTATGTCCCTGTAACAGGTAGCTCTAGTCCCATTTGATTTACAGATGTGCAGCGATTTCATTAGGTTTGGGTCGGAGGTTGCTCTATAAGCCAGGCATAAGTCTCCCCTAAGAAGTCTGTACAATACAGAGTATGGTGACAAGGACTTTAGTCAGTCTGTGTCAGGAAAGTGATGGAGTTCCTTGATCTTCTTTGTTAGAAACCTCTGAGGTGTCTCCAATTGCTGCAGGTGCTTTGTATGGTACATGTCAAAAGGGGCTTTATTCTCAATTATGGGCCTGAATAGTGACGAGTATAGGGGGTTTTAACCTCCTTTGCTCTAGAGGTAATGTCTTTGCTAATAAAGTGTGCTAAGTAGAAAACCTTCCTTAGTACACTAGACACATGGTGGTCAAAGTTAATGTCACAGCCTACTTGTGGTCCCTGATCCCTTGATCAGCCACAGCCCCTTAGTTTGGTCCTGTGCTTCTGCAAACTATAAACCAAATAATTGGGGCCCATCACTGACCCTTGTAGCACCCCACTGTTGGCAGTCTGTTGTTTGATGTACAGTCACCCATTTTGATAGTGTGTGACTGGTTTGTGAGCCAGCTTGCAACCCATCTCACAACAAAGGGGTTTACATTCAGTTTGCTAAGTTTATCGGTAATGCCTGAGTGTGGGATTGTGTCAAAGACTGTCCCCAAGTTGAGGTATGCTATTTGCACAGATTTGCCCCGGTCAGTGGCCCTGGTCACATGTTCAAATACATACACGAGGTTTAACAGGCAAGATCTGCCCCTGATGAAGCCATATTGGACCGGATCCAGGGTTTGGAGGTTGCTTATGTCTTTATTTATGAGGTTCATAATGATCCATTCCATGGCCTTACAGATGCGGTTGGTCAGACTTATGGGTCCATGATTCCCTGGGTCTGTTGATACTCTACCTTTGTGTAGGGGAATAGCTGTCACTGTTCTCCATTCCACCGGAGCAAAGCCTGTGGTTAGCCTATGAATAAATAGGGTATTTAATGTCAATGGTATTTTATGTTTTAGTTTACTTAGAAGACAGCCTGGGATGCCATCTGGTCCCATATAGGCTGTTTTATTTTATTTATTTATTTTTTTGCTTTAGACAAGGCTTTAATGACCTGCTCTAGGATATATAGGGTGGGGTGGGGGGTTAAGGGCAAGGTTTGTGATAATTTTGCAGGGGATAAAGGAGTGAAATTTTCACCAAATCTGTCCACTAGCATATTTGCTATCACTGCATTATCAGCGTGTGTGATACCGTTAGTCTCTAGCTTGGCATACACTTGGGTTGTACATTTTAGGCAATGTACATAGCAGTAAAAGGCCTTATGGTTATCCTCGGCTGTGAATCCTAAGGTTTTATCAAAGTTACCCTTAGAGGATTTAACATGTTGTTGTATTTGCCTGTTGAAGCTGAGAAGGTTCCTTTTCCATTCTTGGGCCTCGCCTTAGTTTTCCTAGACAGCATTGTTTCTGTTTGTTGAAATGTTTGTTGATGCTGAATGTCCACCAAGGTGGCTTGTTTTTTTCTTGGGGCTCTGGCTTTGATTCTGTCTGGTACAGCTGAGTCTATACACTTACACAAGTGATTGCACAAGGATTCTGTGTAAGCTTTGGTATAGTTGTCACTTCCAGCTGGTTGTGAGGCTTGGAATGCATTTATACCTTCCCCTAGGAGGGTATAGTTTGCTTTGGTGAAGTTTTTAGTCTGACTTTGCCCTTTGCGAGTGCTGGTGTTAGTGCCAGTTTGAAGAAGACTGATCTGTGGTGATATTTAACTAATGAAGGTCCAACAGTTATGGTGTGCATTTCTTGGTCATGTTAGTGAGAACCAGATCTAGTATCCTTGTTCCTGTTGTTGGGGTTTGAACAATTTGTTCTAGGGCATTTGAGTTAAAGTCAAGGAACTTTTGTGCTAGTGAGTTAGGGCTGGAGTAGGTTTCCCAGTTGATGGTGGGATAATTGAAATCCCCCATGACCAGAGTGTTTGGCTGTATATGGATTGACTCCAGTTTGGTCAAAATAGGGAAGCCACCTCAACTAGTAAACCCATAACAAGTGGTGTAGCCCCAGGGATCAGTCTTTGGGCCTATGCTGTTTGGGATATACTTCTCAGAGGTGCAGACCAAATCTAGTGGGCTATGGCTGACCAAGTTTGTAAATGACTGCAAGTTGGGTGCTGTCATCAATTCTCCTACTGATGTGGACATCCTCCAAGAGGGTCTCAACCAAACATATGACTGATGCCAGAAACATGGCCTCAAACTGAAAGCCAAAAAATGCATCATCATCCGTTTTGGGGAGAGTGATGTCTCCACAAATTATCACACTGATAATACGGTCCTAAGCATGCAGTCAGTCGTGAGGGACTTGGGCACTCAGGTTGATAGCAAACTGACTTTTGCCCACCATATTGGCTTTGTTGCACAGTAAGCTTTCTACATGATCCACCTTATTAGTAATTGTATCTCATCCAGGGACAAGGTGGTCATAACATCCCTGTATTCTTCCCTTATAAGACCCATTATTGAGTACTGTGCCCTTACCTCACAAAACACATGCAGCAGCTGGAGAGACCACAGAGGTTCCTCACCCGGAGAATCCAGGGCCTCAAACATCTACTCTACACAGATAGGCTAAAAGCCCTGTCCCTCTACTCAGTCTCCTACAGACTCTTCAGAGGTGACCTCTGTCTGGCATACAAAGCAATCTCAGACCCTGCCCTAATAGGACTGCTGCATATCCACAAGTCAAGCTCCACTCGAGTAGCCCACACATGCGACCTCAACCTGGTCTGTGACATCAATATAACTTGTTGGTGGGGCAGATTTGTGTCCCAGAGACTCCCCCTTTTGTGGAATAGACTCCTCCTCCAAGTAAGGTGGAGTACCTCATTAAGTCTTTTTAAGTGCAACCTGGATAACTGGAAGGGAAACAGAAAATACACCCCTGGGATTCCACCTGTGTCCCTGCTGGACAGTGGCATAGGGTGCAGACTGGTTAGAACATTGGGAAAATTCTTGGCTAGGCTTGTAAGGGCCTCAGGGCCAATAGCCTAGTAACTTTCCATGATCCTATTATTCCAGGGATAAAAATCCAAGGGGAATATTCTAGAGTGAGACTCTGTCCCCGCTGTTCTTTTCCCTTGCCATTAATCCATTAAGCTGTCTGCTTAACAGATTAGGCCATAGCTATAATTTGGATCCCAGAAAGCAACACAGTGTAAAGACTTCTCATCTTCTCTTTGTGGATGATTTAAAACTGTATAGCTCATCAGATGAATGGAAAGCACAACTGCAAGTGGTCAACACTTTTTCAGATGATATAAGAATGGCCTTTGGTCTTGATAAATGTGCAAAAGCAACCTTTAAAGCAGGAAAACTGCAGCACCAAGAAAACATAATTTTGGGAAAAGAATGTGATATAAAAGAACTTGAGGAAGAGCAAGTGTATAAATATTTTGGAAATGATGAAGTATTAAAATAAAACATGGACAAATACAAATAAAACTCAGTAAGAAATGTTTTAGAAGACTTAAATTAATCCTGAAAACAGCATTGACAGCTAGGAGCAAAGTTCAACCTATAAACCAATTTGCTCTTCCTGTCTTAAACTGACAGTTTTGGAGTGACTGACTGGCCCCAAAAGGTGCTGGATGGATTAGGCAGGAAAACAAGAAGGATGCTTCATGCTCATCAAATGATTTATAAAAAATCAGTGCATACCAAGATTATATATTCCCCTTTTCCGAAGGAGGTATGGGCCTCCTTAGAATTTGATTACATGTATAGATCTGCAATCATGGGACTGCATACATATCTGCTGATCTCAAAAGACCCAAATGTACTGAAAGTTTTGAAACATGAGGAGAATAAATTAAGATAACTTCTATCCTTAGTTTAGCAGAAGCAGTTTGGCATCAAGCGAGAACAGAAATCAACCCAGAAGTAGATAAAAATCATGCAGCAACTGAATGTGCCAAAAATAAAGAATTTAAGGTGAAAGATCAGATGAGAAGATTAGAAATGTGGAAAATGTATAAATATAGTTACAAGTATTGGACACTCTTGGAACAATCTCATGTTGATCAGGATCAAACGCAGGAATGGCAAATTTAAACCAAAAGATAAAAGGTTAATATTGGCGGCCTAAGATAGTGGACTGTGTAGACAATGGTTTACAAAGTCCACTGAACATGGAGAAATGTAGGTTTTGTAAAACAAAATTGGAAACAGTTGTACATCTTGTAGCTGGCTGTAATATACTAATGACAGAAGGACTGTATATTGTAAAGCATAGTAATGTGGCACAACTGTTGCACTGAGGAGAGTGCAAACATTAGGGTACTAAAGTGGCTGAAAACCACTGGAAACATGAACCACAAAGAATCATAGAAAATGATGAAGTTTATATCACATGGGATCACCCATCACCAATAGTTCAAAAACAGATATGAGAAAACCAGATATAGTAGTCCATGAAAAGAAGACAAAAGTAGCATTGATCATTGAAATTGCTATACGTAGTGATGAAAAATACCAGGATTTTCAGGCAGAAACAAGGGCAATGTGGAAGAAGGACACGCAGACAGTTCCAGTAGTAATAGAAGCAACAGATCTTATAAAAAGAATTTACAGTTGTGCTTAGATATGTTATCGATACATGTAACTCCACATGAATTGCAGGAGGAGTCATTGCTAGGCACATTGTGGGTGCTGCAAAGGGCACTTCTGGCTAACATCAAAGACTGAAACAATACTAATTTCGTTAACTTTAATTATACTTTGACTTACAAATGGGGTCCATTCCTGTCAAATTAGTAGAAACTCAAAAGACTTGGAGAAATTTAAAAATGCATCTGTGGATATTATTAGGGCCCACTGATGCAATGTTTTTTAGATGTGGAGAGGACTGTGAGAGCTGGTCTGTTCTTTAGCAGAGGTATAGCTAGGCATACTCAAATACGTACATTTGTTCAAAACATCTTTCTGGAAACTTAATGGGTGTAACAGCATAGAACATTTAGATGTCTCTAAACTAGTGTCTGTTGTTTTTAACTAGACAAAATATGCTTACACGATAGAACTGCACCTCTTGAAATAGTGTTTTTATGCTTATAAGTGGCAATAGCTGAAAATAGGGTAGCTGTTTCTAAAGTGTATAGGGGTATCATTTTGACAGTTGAGTGCATTTTTTTAATTGACAGATGTGTGTGTGTGTGTGTGTGGGGGGGGGGGCAGCAAAATAAGGTTTGAGTACCAAATATAAATTTCTGGCTACACCCCTGTTCTTTAGTGATAGTTAGAAAAGAAATGATAAAGGATATTTGCTGGGGTAAGCCAGATCATCTCAGAGCCATATGAATTCTGTCTTCTGCTTAAACATTATTGTTCTTATTAACACTTTAGACTAAAGTTACTGTTGACTGCCCTTTTATCTTGGACTTAGTTAACTACTTCAGACAATTGCATGTTTATGTCAAGACTTTTCTCTCCATATTTACAGTTTGACAGGTATGGCTTCAGTTGTAACCAAAATGCCACAAATTCACAAGAAAGGAATTTTGTTTGCAGTATATTCAAATTGACTAGGCAGATATTTTTTTTTAAGTAGAACTATTCCCACATACATACATACATAATCTTCTTCTTCTTCTTCTTTCGGCTTTTCCCGGTCAGGGGTCGCCACAGCGGATCACCTTGTCCGCACATTGAATGGCAGTGGAGTTTTACAGTGTCGAGTTGCCAGCCCGGCGCCCAACCTTCCACAGAAGGCACACTCACACGCACACCTAGGGCCAATTTAGAGTGTCCAATCCACCTGCAGCATGTCTTTGGGATGTGGGAGGAAACCGGAGCACCCGGAGGAAACCCACGCGACCACAGGGAGGACATGCAGACTCCGCACAGAAGGCACCCCAGCCGGGGATCGAACCGGAGAACTTCTTGCTGTGAGGCGGCAATGCTAACCACTGCACCACCGTGGCCGCCCTATACATACATACATAATACATACATACATACATACATACATAAATAAGCAAGCAGACAGACACATTCCATGTGAAACTGTGATGTCATTTATTTTACAAAATAAATTAACAAGCAAATAGTTATCTTGGGAAGTCAGGGTTTTATTTATTTGCATATTTCATAACTAATGACATACCTAGGCATATATAGCTCTTTTTGATATAATGTAACAGTTGTACAGTGAAACAATGTAAACTGCAACTGAGAACAAATGTGATACTTTGTTGCAAACAGACAGTTTGCTGCACAATCACAACAATGCAAGACGTCCTCAATATACACTCGTTAGTTTAAGAATAACTTTGCACCTAAAACTAAATAAATAAACATGGATGCATCCTTTTATGTGTAATATAGCTACTTGAGTACACGTCTGATTTACATTTACACATTTTACATACATGAACAAAAAGTAACATTTTTTAGTCATGGCCAGTACTACCCTTCTACCTTATACATGTACCAGAACTGCCATTTCAATATGTGAAGATGTTCTTAAAAAAATTAACAGTAGTAATTGCTTTAATATAATTAGAAATTGTATTCCACATGTCAGCTCAGTCTTACAAGAGAACAAATTACTGTATCTCTTATTCCTGTATCATTTCCTAGACAGATTGTCTAAAGATCTCTACTACTCATTGATAACTCTAAAGATCTTACTAATATCCTTAACCTAATAGCCCCCATAAGAAAGATTAGAGCTAAAGTTAACTTTGCTCCATGGCTTAGTAGGTCCACTAGAGCCTTATTAAAGACTAGAGACAAAGCATGGAAACCTGGAAAAAAGATAAAACCACCCTATCCAGACAAGCATATCAACAACTCAGGAATCAGGCTAAAAAACAAACAATACTTGATAAGCAAAACCACTTCTTAAATATCCAAACCAAACACTCCAAAACCCCCCAGAAGTTCTGGCATGCAATTAACTCCCTATAAAAACCTGGTAAAACCACAACACCAGCTCCCACCTCCACTAATGATAATAGTGATATAGCCTCCCAATTTAACCACCACTTTACTGGATCAGTCAAGGCACTATCAACTCAACTATCAAAAAATAGCTATTCACCCCCACCAAAATTAACTCCAGATACCTCACCCTCTTTTATGCTCTCACCGGTTCCAACCTCCTCAATCAAAAAATATCTCTTAAAACTAAAACCCACTTCTCTTGCAGCTGATGGAATATCAGCTTTCTTCCTAAAATAGCTGCTGACTCCTTATCCTACCCAGACACCATCCTTATAAACCGCTCCATCTAGCAGTTATGGAAAATCTCATATATTATTCCCCTTCATAAAGGTGGCAACTCTCATGACTTCTCTAACTATCGCCCCATTGCCATATTGCCTCCCATATCTAAGATACTTGAGAAATGTATCCATTCCCAAGTCATGCACTTCCTAAATACAAATAACCTTCTCTCCAGCACACAACACGGCTTCCTCCCACACCATAGTACAACTACCGCTCTTCTCTCTTTCACTAACCTGGTTAATCAACATAGAAATAATAATTACTTTGTATCTGCCACATTCCTAGACCTCTCAAAGGCCTTTGACATGGTCTCTCACCCCCTACTAATAGATTATCTTACCTCCTTATCCTTTGCCCCTAACACTATTGCCTGGTTCAAAAACTGTCTGTCCATCAGACAGCAAGCTGTCCAATGGCAAGGCACACTATCACCTCTACTTCCCACAACCATAGGCGTACCCCAATACTCCAAACTAGGTCCACTTCTTTTTTCTATTTTCACCAACAATCTGCATACCTCTACCCAAAATGCCTCACTTTTACAGTATGCAGATGATTCCACCCTAATCTGCTCAACCCCATCACTTACCACTCTTCAACAACTCACCCAGGAATCATTTACCTCAGTGGAAAGCTGGATCTCAGATATCCAACTTATCCTCAACCCCAATAAAACCAAACTACTCCTGTTTACCCCCAATAAATCCCAAACCCCTCCTCTCTCCTTCTCTATCACTTCCACAAATGGTACTGTAATCTCCCCTTCTCCACATACCAAACTCCTAAGCATTGACATAGATAACAACCTCCACTTTGACAGCCATACCTCGCAAACCATCAAAAAGGTTCACAAAAAAATGAGTACACTATATAGGCACAAAAACTTTCTTTCAGATCAGGCACGAGTCACCCTAGCCCAATCCCACCTACTGTCCACATTAATGTATGCAGCACCAATACTGACCCACATAAAAAAAAACTGACCTTGACAAACTTGAGTTTTGTTATAATAAAGTGGCCAAGTTTGCTACCAGTTCCACCTACAGAACCCATCTACTAACTTTCCACCAACTAGTCATCACATATAATATTCTAAAATATCCTGATAAAATCCCAGCACTAAAGCAACTACTAACACACTATACAGCAAACCATCCTCTTTGTTCTGCCAGTAAATCACTTCTCTATATCTCCACAGCTAACAACACTGCAGGCAAAGCTCTTTTCTCACACTCTATAGCTAAAAGCTGGAATAACCTCCCCTTATCTGTGACTTCTGCTCTAAATACCTCACAATTCAAAAACCTGCTTAAATCATATCATAGAGGTTCATGGCTGTGTCCATGTATTACATAATACTATATATGTACTTCTTTTCTCTTTTACCTCTCTCCTACTACTTTACATTCTGTAAACACAGCATCCTTAATTGAAACCTATCTTTGCCTGGTACTATCTTTGTAGTTAACTTATGTATGTATATGATCATTTTTTATTTTTTTTTCTCAATGTAACATTTTACTATTGAACAAATGTTGATAATGTTTTGTTGTATTTTATGTAAAGTTGCCTTGCATGGTTTTATATTATGTAGAGCTTTTCTCCCCGGGCCTCTGCTGAAAATGGACCTCGTCCAGTCGGACCATCCCGGTTAACAAATGTAAAATAAATAAATAAATAAAACTCCAAACATTCCTAGCGGTAGTTGTCTGTGATTACTCTCTACTTAAGGTGTCCACTTAAATACCAATATGAAATGGAGTGAAAAGTTCAAATGTTTCAATTGTTTGTAATAAGTTAAACTTTCACATCCATGAATGCCCTTGCTATATTCTTGCTGTGCTCTTTACAGTGCACTCATGTTAATTTTATGATAAGATTTCAAATTCTAATTTGGGTCTAGTGTAACTTATAATCCATCACTTCATTATTTCTGATTTCCTAGACTTCATTAATCCTATTTTACAGCCCATACTTTTAAAAATTGATCATTAACCAATTTGCTGATATGTTCAAAAAAAAAACCCTTCAAAGCTGGATCTACCCATAATATCCAGGTTCTTAAATGAATCCACATTGTAAATCACCATGTGCTGTATTAAATGCTCCCCCTTCAATCATTTTCAGTCATCAGTCCTACCATATCTTGTATGTACACACACACACACACACACACACACACACACACACACACACACACACACACACACACACACACTTTGGCATTACTTAAAAAAAGCACTGCTTGGAAGACCATTGTTTAACTAATATTTGAAAGCCTAGAAGAGAGAGATGCAGACTAACCCTGCAAAGCAGCTTAGTCCGTTAACTATTTCCTTCCATGGTGACAAATATTGCATCCCCTTAGAATGACAACAGAAAGTAAACCAATTATTAAAGTCACTTATCTTTTCCTCATATTGTGGCACCATCCTTGGGGAAGGTAAAATGCTGCTCAATGTTAGGCTCATACCAGCCTGAGGCACATACTCCAAGAGCTCCACGATGTCCCTCTTCATATTGTCTAGGGTGGTACATCTCGGGTCATTTACACACACATGGACTATGACCGAGTCATACTGGTACACTTGTAATGTGGCGGATCCTGGCCCCTGATAAGCAACTGATTGTGACTTTCTCCTTATTTACATTGATGTCCCTGTCAGCAGTCTATCTCACAATGAGGTCTCCATTGAGTAGAATGCTGGATTTTGTGGTGGCTTGTCTTATGGGGCTAGAAGTAGAGGCTGCACGCAATGTGGCTGTATGGGCTGATGTGGGTATTGTTTTGAAAGAGTGGGTTCAGGGTTGCTGAGGGAGTTTGTGTACTTCACGTAGGAGATCTTTGGGTTTATTTAGGTCACATTTAAATGCTTCAGCATATGTGGGTCTATCTGTCAGCTTTGAATTGTGCTAGATTGGTGGAGTGTGTGCACCATTGACAGTCTTATTGACGTTAGGCACTTGTGTAAATACTTTTCTCACATACCATGTCAGTTTGTTTAAGAAATAAACAAAAATTAAGGTTGTTACCCACAAAACTTCTCTGAGTCACTATTGATGAACAAATTAAATTTGACTTTCATATACAACAAAACATCCAGAAAACACACTTTAAACTAGGTACCATGTATAGGCAGAATCACTTCCTAAGTCCATCGATGAAAATAACTCTAGCCACAACATATCTTCTGCCTTGTCTCCTCTATGGTGCCTCTCTACTTGCTAATTTACAGAACTCCTCCAAACTCAAACTTGACACTTGCTATGGTAAAATAGCCAAATTTGCAACTAACTCCAAATACTCCACCCATCACTGCTCTGTTCTACATTCACTAAATTGGCTATAACTACCAAACTACCTCTCCTACCACCTAATCACAGGTCATAAAATACTATTCAGACTCGAGTGGAGCTTGAATTGCGGGTCTGCACCAGTCCCATCAAGGCTGGGTCTGAGATTGCTTTGTATGCCAGACAGAGGTCACCTCTGAGGAGTCTGTATGAAACTGAGTAGAGAGATGGGGCTTTTAGCCTATTGGTGTAGGGTAGATGTTTGAGGCCATGGATTCTTCTGGTGAGGAACCTCTGTGGTCTATCCAGCTGCTGCATTTGTTTTGCAAGGTATATGCCGAAGGGGACATTGAACTCAATAATTGGCCTGATAAGAGAAGAATACAGGGATGTTATGACACCCTTGTCCCTGGATGAGATACCCTTACTTATGAGGTGCTGCATATAGAAAGCTTTCCATACAGTGGAAGCAACATGGTGCTCTAAAGTCAGGTTGCTATCAACCTGGTTGCTCAAATTCCTCATGACTGATTGCATGCTTAGGACGTTGTTCTTAATGTGATAATATGGGGTCTATATTAAAATCGCGAAGAGGCATTACAGCGAACGCCTCTTGAGCGACACATAAAGACCGAACGCACTAAACCGTGAATGGTCAAAACAGAGATTTCTTTCCCTGGGAAAGAAATCACTGGCAACAAACAATTTAAAACCAGATTCATCATCTCATGCATGCACATAGGTCACTAAACCTCATGCACCAGTATGGCTCAGTCATAGTTCATGTAGATGTAAATTACCTGAGATGTACCTCCCTGAACTGTATCAAGAGACACATGATTGATCTCTCAAAATATATGACACAGGCAGGTATAAGCCTACCATTGAATAGCATTCTACCATCTTTATGCTCGATGTCACAATACCAACAGAAAATTATATCCCCCTTTGAATTTTTATCCCTAGAATAATAAATTGTCCTTTATCATGGTTTAACTGCAAAGTGATTTGCCACTGTAATATAATTGATCACTGTAGGGTGCTTCTTATAAATTTTTAAGCACTCTTTCATCGATAAATGTGGGACACTCTCAAATGCTTTTTTTGTAGTGTATTCATGTCGTATTTAGATTCTTCCCCTTTTATAGTTCTTTTATGTAGCTCTATTTTGCCACAAATTATCCTTTGTTCCATATGACTTTTTTGTTACCCTTTTGTTGTATTGCCATGTTTGAGTTTTCTTCCAAGTGACTATAAACTCTGTTGGCGCCAATTCCAGTGTACAGTTTATACATCATCAGAAGGCAAGTTATTAGTCTATAGTTTTTAGGGTAGTTTGCAGGGCCGCTCTGAAGTAGAATTATTGTTTTTCCTGTTGTTAACCAGGTTGGTGTCTGTTCGGGATGCTCATATAAATAGTTCTTACTCATGGCAAAATCTTCATGTAAAGATATTCACACTTTTAGCCAGAAGTTAGGTACTTCATCTGGCCTGGAATTTTCCAATAAGGATCTTTTCGTAACTTTGTTTCATTTCTTCTATTTCTCTGGTTGTTACTTCATCCCATTTCAAATCCTGCACATTTGAACTTCTTATTCTTTCTTTTACTTTTTCTTTCCATTCAGCATCTTTGTCATGTTCCACAGGATCTTCATAGATATTTCTCCAAAATGTATCTATTTCTTCTTTTTTTGGTGGTGGTTCAATTACTTTTCACGTGTTTCCCAATTTTCTATAAATCTGTTTGGGTCTTCAATAAAAATTGCCTATTTTGTACTTTACCTTTATATTTTTCTGCACATCTCTTAAGTTTTTCTTCCTGTGCTGATAGTTTATTTGTAGGAGTGCATGATAGATCCTGATCTCTTCTGATACTGAGCATTACTTGCATCATGACTATATTTCAGTATTTTAGTTGATCTGTTCTCTCTTCTATACTTTCTAACATTGACACGTCTTTATTGCTTTATAATTTTCTCTATTTGATACTTCCATGATGACATTTAATCTCTCCCCTCCCTTCCTTTCCCTTACTGCCCTGTGTTTTTGTGGTAAGACTGTTATTAATTTAGCTGCACAGTAATATATCCTATTTACTTCTGTTATATTGCATGAATGTCTGTGAACAGTCCTAATTACTGTGTTCATTTGTTTTATCAGGGTTCTAACTTTTTGGGTTTTGTTAACTTTCTGTAGTCTATTTCTTTCATTGACCTTAATATGTCTGTCCTTCTATGAAGTAACTCTTCTCTTAGATCATTCTTGTTAGCCATCCAGTATTCCCTCCTAGTCTTGTCTGTCTTTTCTATCTCCCATTTCTCCCTGGACTCTTTCTTTCTTGTGATGACTTTCTGGACTCATGCATTCTTCCATCTGCTTTCCTTGCATACCTTATTCCCATACCTGGCTCAGCTGCATACCTGTTATGAAGTCCTCACACGTGCTGTTTTGATGTGCTTACAGTCCTCTTCAACTCCACTTATTTCCTCTTCTTGTCATGGTGGTAGAGCCCTAAGCAATTCTTAGAACTGTTGTACTTTCTCTTCGGTCATCTTCTAGGTCTTCAGCCTGGTATATGTTGACATTGGAAGATGTCTATGACCACTGCTTGCATCTGATTGTGGCGACCAGTGTTTTTTTACTCTGGGCTTACTATTTCACTGGGGTGAATTTACAGTCACTAATGTTACCCCATTGTCCTTTCCTTAGTAGGGGGAAGTATACTAGATTTGCACAATAGTCACTCTTGTATGCGATTTTGTGATGGTATTGCTTTTTGAACCACGTGTTACCTACTATAAAGCCATTTGCCAGACAGAAGTCTAGAGTGGCCTCTCCATCTTTATTCCTACTGCACCACCCATGTGGACCCAGGCAGGCCTTGTATCCTATTCTGTCTGTTCTGATATGTGCATTCAGGCCAGCCATTATTAACACCAATTTCTGTTGTCCTGATTTATAAAGCGTCATTAAAGTGATTATGTTTCCTCTGATGCCAACCTCTGTTTCTCAACTCTACTCTTGGACAGCTGTTATTTGAGGTTCCCCTGGTTTTCACTGAAATGTTGTTTTCTCATCTGTTCCAAGTGTGTTACAAGCCTATAAATAGGGCTCTTACAGCTGTACACATAGCTTTATTATTTTCTGCAGATGTCAGTCTCCACTTCAAAATTCAGTTTCTTGAAGTTTGTTACATTAACTAAAACACTGTCTAGTTATATAACAAAATAGTTACATAATTTTCAGTTTGATGGTAAGAGAAGCCTGAGTCAATTGGTTTGCATGTTAATTATTCTAACATTGCTACAGGCATCATCTGGTTTTTGATCTTGGACATACTGGGTTAAACAATGAGTGTCAGCAGAGGTGAACATGGTCATATCAAACTTGATGAGGTGTTAAATGCACTGGTTTCTGGCTTGGTATTGACTTTCATTTCTTTGACTGAGACATTTTAAGTGCTGAGCGGTTACAAATGCCTTCTGCATTTCAATGTATGTATTTATCTGAATGTGTTTACCAGTGTTATCTATTCATGCATTCATTACAAAGTAGTAACATCAGATATTGACTAGGTGCATCATGTGGACAGACAAGGCTTGGTTTAATTGTTTGGGGGTGGGTATGTGGTGTTATGAAACAATATATGTGTCCTTTCTACAGAATTCTGCTTAGTTGTGGAATTCACAGTCATAAGGGAAGTTTGGACAAGAGGTGAGTGCAGCCTTTTTTATTAAATTAATACTGTTTGTTTCAGAATTTAACGTTTTGTGGTTGGTGACTGGGATTATAAATGTCTGTCACAATTTGCTATAGGTGACTTTAATTTTGGAGTAAGTTTTACAGATAATGTTGATATTCTGCTGTTTAAGCTGTTCTGCAGTCTGTGCAAGTCATCTGGAGAAGCAGTCAGCATTGTAGGAGATGGCTGCTCGAAGAGTTAGTGGAACTTGTTTAGACTACACACTTGTATATTACAGGTTCGTCAAAATGTTTATGTTTGGGAGATTCACATTTAAACTGTGTGTTATTAATGACATCTTGTGTTTGGTTTCATTACCGGAGAAATTTCAGTGGGCAGTATGTGTTTGATGTTCTTCTTGCTTTCATGTTGCATGGTTTATATAGTCTAAAGCTTTGTATTATAGGTTTAATTCTTTACAGGTTGCTAGTTTTCCTGCACTCTGAGTGTGCAGTAATTTTAGTGTGTCTGTGTTAATGGAGACGTGTTCTCTCCATTGCTGACTGGTTATTTTTTCACTGATTGCTTGGGAGTCTGGTTTTCTAGGAGGTTTACCATGTTCATGTTGCTTTCCTCTGCAGGATTTTAGCCCTACTAAGAAGATGTGGTCCATTTTAAGGTGTTAGTGTGGCTTATTAGTTATGTATTTTTATACAATATTTATTGTGCTTTCCTTTTGTGGATAGTGATAATAAGTTTAGAATTAGTTTTGTTGAGGGGTTGTGAAACCAGAGTTGTCACTTCACCTCTTGAGAATGATTGTGGCCATGTTATATTGCTCAGATACTGGGTAGGTTTTCCTGCTGGCTCAATTGAAATGACAGTCTACTTGACACAATAACATGGCTCCAGTGAGGCATTCTGGTACATGCTGACAGTTGTACGTTTTTACAAACACATTTTAAAATGCCCTATCGGCTTCAATTTCTCATGAATATTCATGAGTATTACATTAATTATTCAACATCTCCTTGGTGTTCACAGACCCATGTTCCAAAAAACATACTTTCCTCTGTATTCTTACACACACTATATGCAATATACTTGATAAAAGTTGTCTTAATGTTAGGCTTGCATCTGCCCTTAAATATATTCCTAGTTAGCTTAAAAACATACAGTGTATTAACATTACATGCTTATAAAAAATGTTTAGTTTATAAAATCCTTAGTCACTTCTATGTGGAAATTGATTGTTATTGGTACCTTTTTTTAATTAGTAAGACAATTTTATATTTAAATGTTTATTGCACAACTTCCTTACATCTGATGAAGTCCCACATTGTGAGACGAAAACGCAACTACTATAGCTAGAAGAGCGTTAATTTATTTTAGTGTGGTTCATTAATAAAAAGTGGAATTTTTTCCATTTGACTGCCTGGAGGTTTTTCTGAGTACTTAGCGTTATCTACAGCTGTTCGTTTGTAAGTTCGTTTTTCTGCTGTGGAAGCTTTACACTACGGAGGTTATTAGTTGTACGTTTTTATGTATGAGATTTTCTTTTATTGTTTATGTCAAATCTTGAATTTGGAATATATACTGTAGGAAGAAATAAGCATGAATAATGCATTCAGTGTATTGTTGTGCCATGTTTGGTGCATAACTAGTAGGTTTATAGGTTTAGACTAGACTAACGATCACCAGAGTCTTTACAAGTCCAAAACAGGTATAACTTTTAAATAGTACCCTAACTCACTTTAGTTGGAGAACAACCGGATTTTAAACAACATGGATTTCCAAAAGACTAAGAAGTACGAAACTCTGTCTGACATTCTGTAATGACTGTAGTCTTCAGTGATTTACCAGAAAATCAAAACATTTTATAAGGAGAAGGGTAATAATATGAGACAAAATCAGGGATAGTTGAGCAATATGAAGTAATTAATGACCAGTAATATTGCTTTCATATTTTTTCAGTCTGATGTTTTTTCTTGTGGTGTGGGTGGCCAATTATTTCCACAGATTTCATTATGTGGGTGTGCTTTTTTTCTTGGGTTACAGTTGGTTAGTTGTTGCAATCACAAGTTGTATATCATATTGTATTGTATTATATTAGTGGGGTGTAGGCAGCGGAAACATTTGTAAGGACAAGGTCAAACATATTTGTTTACTGACATCTACCAGGAAAGTCAGCGATATTGTAGTGTACTGGCTCACCAGATGCGCATTAGCAAGCACCGCCCCAACCCCGCCCCAGCTGGTTGACGTCTTGCTGTACTTATGAATAACCAAAAATGCAGTGGCTTCCACGGCATGAATATTCATTTTGATGAGTAATCGCAGTTATATTTATAAATATATTGACAAACTACTACAAGTAATCCTAAACCGCCATATTACATCAACTGTACAAGAGATCCCAGTAAATATAAACAATTACTTTTTCCCCTTTGCTTTTGCAGGGGTAAAGCCCCCTGTACCCCCTTGTGGGGGCGCTGCACCCCCCACACACCTCGCTATTTGAAAATACCATCTCCAAGAACTGACTACAAGGGGGGTGCAGGGGGGCTTGTCGCCTGCAAAAGTAAAGGGAAAAAGTAATTGTTTACATTCACTGGGATTACTTATATAGGATTAGTTGTAGTACTTTATAGTAATCAAAAAGCAAAAGAAGGTCCTTGCGCACCAGCATTACAAACAAATAAATAAACTATCACAGGAATGTATAGTACTGAGCTGCTCATCTACATTCATTATATGCATGTCATCACGGGGTAATATTACCACTTCCTAGGTTTTAGGCTTGTCAATCCCCCTGGCCACGCCCACTCCTGCGCGAAACTTCCGGTGAGCCAGTACACTACAGTATCTCTGGAAAGTCTAACTGGCTAGGTGTCCATTTTCATCTAGATAAAGTTAAGAAGTGAGTGTAAAGGGCGAGTCAGGAGGTGTGAGGTATGATTTAGGAATATCATTATCCTGAGGTTGTGCAAAAGCCGAGACAGATTTTGGCTAAGAACTATTTTTGAATGGTTTTGAAGGACTGGAGGGAGGGTATTGATCTGATGGATATAGGTAAGGAGTCCCAGGCCTTAGCAACATGGTATAAATATAGATCATGACCTGCAGATTTGATAAGGTGGTGGACAGAAAAGGTAATGATGGAGTACAAATATAGTAGTATAGAACAGTATTTATTGCTAGACAAGCAGATAATTGCTGGCTAATGTCGTAGGTGGGAAGAAGCTCTGTATACATTAGTTGGTGAGTTAGTTCTAATCAATTTAGGCTTTCAGTGCCCACAGTAGTGGGTTCTGAAAGGGGCATTTGCTGATAATTTAGCCACTTTATTATAGTATTGCTCAAATTGTGATTTTTATGGTGCCTGGAAGTTAGTAGGAATGAGTGCTCCATAAATTACTGAGGGGAGGTGTTAAGTAGTGGAAAGTGTAGCTTTAGTTGTGTTGGTGAGAGTTTTTGGATCTGTTAAGCATTGCAAGTTTTTGGTGAGTTTGTTATGTATTTTTGTATGTGCATCTGAAATGTAAGAGTATAGATTCATAGGTAAGGTAAGTACTAGGCTAGCTACTCTTGCAGGTCATTTTATCTAGTTAATTTCCCTTTTTGTGTTTAAAATAATTAATCCCACTTGGTTATAGATTGGCCTTACCTGTCTCATGGTTGATAATTACATATTACCCCTAATGAGAATAATTGGGATCATACTATAGATAATTTGAGTGGGCCCACGCCTAGCATAAAGCATTTAGGAGCTGCAACTGACCATTTGTAATGCATGGGGCAGTTGTGGGGTAAACTTTCTGTTTTTCATCCATATATCTAAGTTGCAGTTGAAAATGTACAGGGACGAACTTTTATTTTATGTGGATGTGGAGTCTGTCCCACAGCAGCAGTATCGTCTGTGAAATATGTCTGTCCCTCCGAACTGTTCTGTTAATGCTGCAGAAGAGGTTTAGATGCCTAGGCAAAGTATTTGTGGTGCCATTTGAATTAGTGATGTCTAGTAAATCCATTAGTAATTGGTCAGAGGTTGCCTTGTATGCCAGACACAGGTCACATCTTCGGAATCTGTAGGTCACTAAGTATATTGACAGGGGTTTCAGTCAGTCCATGAAGGACCTGTTGTTTAGGCCTTGTATCCTTTCAGTAAGGTATCTTTGTGGGAGCTCCAGTTGTTGCATGTGTCTGAACAGACACATGCCAAAGGGGGGATTATGTGCAATAATTGGCTCAGTAGTAAAGGGGGTCAGTGACATCTCCATATCTAGGCACAGCCTCTTTGTTTGTTTATAATCTGTGCAATAGAGAAGGACTTTCTTACAACAACAGACACATGTTGGTCATAAGTTAAGTCACTGTCCACATAAGTTCCCAAACCCTGAACAACTGGGCAAATGTCTTAGGGGCATGTTGTCAGTGTGGTAGTACCCAGGGCTAGATGACTTCACAAAAGATACAGTAATGCCTTTTTTAGTATTTAATTTTAGACTGGTTTTGACACCAGTTATTTATTTGAGACCAATCTCAATGCAGGCTGGCCAAATCATTTCAAGATTCAGTGAGTGCTCCTAGCCTACAGTCATCTGCAAACTTAGAGGTCATCATCCAATTTTATCATTAATAATTGGTATTATGATGATGATTATTATTATTATTATTATTATTATTCAGTATTACTTACAATCATCCACTCTCCTCCCTCATTATATGGTAGGGGGTGGTCTTTAGGTGCTTCACCCCACAGTACTTCCACTGACAAGCGAGCAGGTCTGACATGAAACTGGCACCTCTATCAGTCAATATTTCCTTTGGGAAACCTACCCTGCCGAAAATCTCTAACAAAGAATTTGCCACCTTTTCTGCCTCAATGGAGGACTGAGCCACTGTCTCAGTGTACCTGGTAGCATAATCTACTACCACTAGGATATACTTTTTCCCTGTGGAACTTGGGGTACTCAGTGTCCCCACAATATCCATAGCTAC
Organism: Protopterus annectens; assembly: GCF_019279795.1. Lineage (NCBI taxonomy): Eukaryota > Metazoa > Chordata > Ceratodontiformes > Protopteridae > Protopterus > Protopterus annectens. Next base: position 1,564,119,405 of record NC_056743.1, on the reverse strand, counting down.
CCTCTGAAATGGCTTCTTAGTCACAGGAAAAGACATCAAAAGAGCTTTCACTTTGCCTACCTTTTGGCACTGCTCACAGGTCCTGCAGTACCCTGTTACATCTCTGAATATCCCAGGACAATAGACGTTCTGCATAATACATCTCTTTGTATGTATTATGCCTATATGACCTGCAAAGGGAATATCATGGGCTATGGCTAGAAGTGCCAGACAGTAGGCTCTGGGCACTACCAACTGCTGTATTCTCTCACCCTCTAGCCCTCCCTCAGGGGTCCACTCTCTATACACTAACCCTTTGTCTCAGTATACAGATTCCCCCTTCCCTTGAGAATCAGGTGCCTCACTGACTACCTGCCTCAGGCCTTGTAATGTAGGGTCTGAGATCTGAGCCTGTCTCGACTCTCTCTTAGTAACCCTTTCCAGCTCCCCTTTCCACAGGAAGTCTGGCATCCTCTGACAGTGGTGCCTCACTGTCAGCCTGAGTGCTACTACTCACCTCTGCCCTTGCAGTCACTCTGTCCAAGGGAACATCAGTACTCACAAGCAGCTGTGGTTCACCTTCAGTCTCACTGCTGCAGGGTAGCTGCCTCCTTGAAGCAACCACCTCACAAGTCCTGGCTGCCAGTGTGCGGTCTGTCTGGGTCTCCCCCAGGCTACCTGACCCACATGCTTCTCTCGAAGCCTGACTGCGTGTAACTGCATGAACACATAGTACTGCATTATCAAAATCATTCCCTATCAGGACATCTGCAGGGATATTCTCAAACACACCTACTTGCTTGCTTCCTTCCTTTTCCACCCTCCCAGTCCAGGTGAACCCAAGCCAAAGGTATTTGGAATGGGGTCCCTCCTAAAGTTCTGACTGGAGTAGACTGCCCAAGCAAGTAGTGCACCTCTGTGACCATTGCAGGCCTCACAATGGTTAGGTCAGAGGCTGACTCTCTCTTATCCTTGGCAAAGGGTTTATAAATGCCTTAGGGCAGATAGCCTAGTATAAACCTATGAACCTATATGTTAGCATTACATGAGCCGGATATGTGACATATGTCCTGTACATTCAAATGCAGTGTCTAACACATGTTTTAGGTGTGCTGATGCTGACCGCAATGCTTACACTTCATGGGTGGATATGTGTGCATGCCCTTATCATGACTGTTGCACTTAGTGTTATGTGTACTACAGCAGTCACTATTCCTGGCAGGGGTATACTAGCATGGGCCATCTGTATTTGCCAGTATTTGGTCAGCCTGCCCTACACATGTCCCCCAACCCTGCATGATTGCAAGGTCAACTCATGTGCACATCAATTGGAGTTCACACACTGCCGTCACTATTACTGTGGAGTCAGGGTTATGTCTGCCACAGTTCCTGACCATGACTGTGTGCTGATACAGCCATTCATAGCATCCTTTGGATCCTGCTGCAGTGCACTGTTGTGTCATGATGACACCCCCTCCCCACCTTCAGCCTTTTTGCAGATGCTTGACAACTATGGCCTACATGTGTGTGTCAGTTTGCAGTTACCACATGTACCACCTTGGTCACAGCTAATGAATGGCAGACATACAGATGTAAAGAATAAAATACCAGGTCCGCCAGCAGAGGCAATAATTCAAAAGGCAGTAGAGAAACCGTCTTTATTTAAAAATTGAAGTAAACGAAACTGTAAAATCCTTTTATTCCTCACTTTCTTTCATTTCTTTTCAGTTTATCCCTACCTCTCACCTTCTTTCCTTCTTCTCCTTTCTTTTCTGTACTTCCCTCCCCCCCCTGTCCCCCTCCCCCTTTTTTCCCTTTTCTTTCCCCTGCTCTTTTTTCCTGTCATTTCATCTCTCTACTTTTTCCCACTTTTACATTCCATTTTACATTCATCACCTATCATTGAACATCTCCTTGAGAAAATGAATTTTCAAACACACAGGTAAATTACTTGTTATGGTGGTCCTTTACAACACCATGCAATGGCACACAAACATTCAACTTAGTGGCATTACGAAGCACTTTGCACTTAAGGATGCAGATGAAACAAATAAAATTTTTAAAATTATCATCTGCACTCATGTATTAGAAACACAGCTTCGTATTATTATATAGCAATTTCAATGGTTTTAAGCTCAGAACAATTCAAATCTGCTTTTAATGTTTTTAAACAATGCTTTTTATTAATTTAAGCAATCAGAAGATGTTGTCAAAATGTGCATGCATTCTTAATTTAGCTTGTGATCAATTAAGACAGCTATTTAAGCAGTCGCTTAAGGCTGCATATTGTTTTTGACTTGATAAAGCCTGAAGGTATCCGCAAAGCGCTTGTCTCTGATTGTGGATTTTACAGTTTCATTTACTTCAATTTTTAAATAAAGACGGTTTCTCTACTGCCTTTTGAATTATTGCCTCTGCTGGCGGACCTGGTATTTTATTCTTTGGTTCTTGGTTTTTTATCGTGAACTTCCTTGTTTGTGCTCCTAAACATACAGATGTACACTGGCACCGGCACAGTACAGATGGGGATGGTGGGCCTGAGGTGGGGTAAGGCATTGGCTATGCAGCACATGTATCTTACATGATGCTGTCTGTAGGTTTCCAATGTGGTCATGGTACACCAGTACACATTGCAACGCATGACTTTTGGGAACCTCTTCTGTTATGCATACACTACCTGTAGAGAGGCCTGGCTGATGTTTCCTGTGGTACAACTGTCAGATGTCATTACCCTAATCTATAGGCCACACGCTTGCAGAGTCCAGGCAATTGATGACATGGGACATGCACAGCCAGTACTTCGTGGAGGCTTTCACTAAAAATCTACCCAAATAGCAGAGACCGCCAAGGCAGAAAAGCACTTGACCACCACAACACAACACTAATCACAAGACACATAACTCTTCTAAACAGTGTGACACTCAACCAAAGCCCCTAAGGCAAAACAGCATGCCCAACACCCTAGTCATAGGTGACTTGATAGTGAGGTACACTGATGACCCACTCTCTAATTTGAATAAGAAGAAAGTACCAGTCAGCTGTTTGTCAGGTGCCAGGATCAGCCACATAACGCACGCATGCAGGTCCCTCAACAACAGGTACTAATATGACTCTGTCATTGTACATGTGGGTGTGAATGAACTGAGACGTACCTCCCTGGAATACATGAAAAGAGACATGGAGGAGCTCTCGGATTATGTATCCCAGGCGGGTATAACCCTAGCCCTGAGCAGCATCCTACCATCAACCAGAATGATACCACAGTACGAGCAGAAAATGATTGATTTCAACAGTTGGCTAAGTTTGTGGTGTCATTCTAAGGGGATCTAGTATCTGCCTGCCTGGGATGATGATTGACAGACCTCGATGCTTTGCCAGAGATTTCCTGCATCTGTCACCCCTGGGCTTCCAGATACTGACCAAGGCTCTTTTCACCCCTATAGTTGCTTTTTTAGGTGGTGTTCCAAAGACCAAATTACCACTGTAACAGCTACAAACAAATGCAATCTGAGGGTCATGCTGCTCAGTGCTAGAAGTCTAAATCTCAAAATACACTCTCTTGAAGCACTCCTTAAAATGGAGAACATCTACATTTGTGCCATAACAGAGACCTGGTTCTAGACAGCAGAAAACACCCCTGCACTACCAGGCTATAACTCATTCTACACCTTTCGACCCCAGAACTTGGATGAAGCTCCAAAGGCGGTGGTGTTTCCATATTCATAAAGGATCCGCACACCTCCGTGCTGGTAGCCCAACTTAATGTATCTGAGATAATTGAGGTGCAGCTAACATTGGGTAAGACAGCGATTCTGGTCGCAGCCTGCTATGGGTCCCCAACCATGTCCCAAGACTCACACTCCATGTTCCTAAGCACCCTGGAGAATATTAGGGTCCAACCTAACACTCTTATACTGGGCAGCTTCAACTACCCCTCCATTAACTGGGAAAACTATTCATGTACTAATACACTTGCTCGTTTCCTGGAATTCATTAATTCCAATGCCCTGGACCAGCTCGTTCTTACCCCTACTAAAAGTAACAACATCCTTGACCTGGTCATTACTAACATGGGCAGCCATTGTTCTACACCACTAGTCAACTACTCCCTGGTTATATCTGACCACAAACTAATCACCTTGGACATCCACACCCCCCCCCCCTCCACAAAGGTAACCACCATGTAAAACTTCTCCAAAGCTAACTTTGGGCTCCTAAAAGCAGAGGTGGCTAACTTCATGGCACCCATGAAAATGGAGATCAGTTGCATGACCACCAAATCATATACCAATGCACTGCACGAACACGTACACAAATGCATGGATCTCGACATACCCAATAGAACCAAGATGCTGTCCTCCAAAAAAAGAAAGACTATCTGGTGGTCTCCTGCCATAAAAAAACTACAACAGAAGGAGGAAACTGATGTGGAATAGGGTGAAGTACCAAGATTGGAAAAAATCCCTTATCAGCCTCAACAAAAAGTTGAGATCCCTCATCAAATCCTCTAAAGCTAGCTATGAAAACAGAATTGCAGCAGATAGTAAAGACAACCACAGGGCCTTCTATAGTTATGTAAATAATCTCCATGGCAATACCCAGATTTGCTCTGAGCTACTGCACAAAGGTAACACATATACTGAGCCAACAGATATTGCTAATATACTGGCCGACAGATTCAGTGCCAACTTTGACCCTCCCCCCAAGGGACCAGTCACAGTACCAGTTGATTTCCAGGCACCCAGTATTACTGCTGCATAGGTTAAAACAGCACTGTGCAAGGCCAAGAATACAGCTGCTATGGGACCTGACAATATCCCTGGCTGTGTTCTATATGCACTACAGAGTGAACTGGCACCTCACCTGTGTGCCCTGTTTAGTCACAGCCTCACCTTGGGCTTTGTCCCTACCAGATGGCGCACTGGTACAGTCATCCCTCTCCACAAAGGAGAAGCGACTACAGACCCTGGGAACTATTGCCCCATTAGCCTGAAAAGTCTGATATGCAAAGCTATGGAATTCATCATCATGGACCTAAGAGAATCTCCAAACTCTGGATCCCGCACAGTTTGATTTTGTGAAGGGTAGATCATGTCTGCTCAACTTGATCAGCTTCTTTGAATCCTTCACCAGACCTGTGGATGAATGCAAGACAGTTCATACAGCCTATCTTGATCTGGACAAGGCCTTTGATACCATTCCCCACTCAGGAATCATAGAAAAACTCATTAAGCTAGGCATCAACCCCTATATCACTAGGTGGGTTGGAAACTGGCTCACAGGTAGAACCCACAGTGTGAAAGTAGCTGACTCCAAGTCAGACTGCTGACCAGTCACAAGTGGAGTCTCACAGGGTTCGGTCCCGGGTCATCTCCTGATTGGTATCTATTTCTCTGAAGTTCAAGCCAACATGAAGGGACTTTGGCTTAAAAAGTTCACAGACGACTGCAAGTTGGGAGCTATTATTAACTCCCCAAGTGATGTTGACAATCTACAGAAAGCCTCACTGAGACCAACGAATGGTGTCAGAACCATGGCCTTAAGCCCAATTCCCAAAAATGTGTTGTCATCCTCTTTGGGAAAAAACAGGTTCCCATGATTTAACACATCAATGGTAGTCCACTGAACACATAAGGTGTTATAAGAGATCTGGGAGCACAGGTTGACAGCAACTGCTCCTTTGACCAGCACATTGCCACTGTGGTCAGAAAGTCCTATGTGGCAAATCTCATTACTAAGTGTTTTGCATCCAGGAAGAAAGAAGTCATTGTCTCCCTCTACTCTTCCCTTATTAGGCCAGTCATTGAGTACAATGCCCCATTTGGCATGTACCTCACTAAACACTTGCAACAACTGAAGAGCCCACAAAAGTACCTCACAAAGAGGCTCCTAGGCCATAAACATTTGTCCTATATGGACAGACTCAAAACAACTATTCTCTGTTTCATATTGCCTACTTAGAGGCGATCTCTGCTTAACATACAAAGCCATGTCTGACCCAGCTCTGTTGGAAATGCTACATCTAAGGAAATCCCAGTCCCTCTACACCACACACTCCAGAGACCTCAACCTCATTACCACAATCAACAGAACATGTTGGAGGGACAGGTTTATGACCCTGAGACTGCCCATGCTGTGGAATAGACTTCCCATACATGTCAAGCAGAGCACCTCACTGACCGTCTTGAAGATAAATCTTGATGAGTGGATGGGAAACAGAAAATTCACATAAACACAAAAATTGTCCAGCACCAAAGGTCAGAAGAATATTCAATCCTTTATTGTGGCAACTCCAAAGTAATGAGCAAACCGGTTTTGGCAATGGTGATGCCTTCTTCAGTGCTATAACACACAAAAAATTATGATCCATTTAAATAATAAAACACATAATAAGAGTCATCTTCCTATTGGTTCATACCAAATTTAACCAAGCTCATTAAGGCCAGGCTTAAACAAAGCACCCAGCCTAATAATCCAACTAGATTATTTTTTATGCAGTTGGTTCAGTTTGTGCACCTTGTCGTACTTGCATGCCTTTTGTGTTTCTGAAATAGAAAATTCACCCCAGGGATCACTCCAGTGGCTTTACTCGAAAGAGGCACTGACAACTAGGCTTGGGTGGCAAAATGCCAGGGTAATCCTATAGGCTAGGCTTGTAAAGGCTCCAGGGCCATTAGCTTAGTACACACCTATGTACCTATGGGACACAGGCAGGTATGAGCCTAGCACTGTGCAGCATTCTCTGTCTCCTTGGATGATGCCACAATACCAACAGAAAATGACACCCCCTTTGAGTCTTTTTTCCTGTAATTTGTCCTTTGTCATGGCTTAACTACAAAGTGGTTTGACACTTTTATCGCTGCTGTAATGTAATCAATCACTTTAGGGTTTTATCTTAGAAATTTTTAAGCACTCTTTTATCCATGAATGTGGGATACTGCCAAATGCTTGTTTTGGAGACTGTCTATCTATGCTGTATTTAGTTTCTTCCTCTTTTTAGTTTTCCCTTAATGACTGTATTTAGCAACAAATGATCCTTAGTTCTGTATGACTTTATTTTGCTACTATTTTGTTCTATTGCCATGATTGAGTTTTCTTCTAAATTATTATAAACTCTGTCAACATCAATTCCAATGTATAGTTTATATATCATCAGAAAGCAAGTTATTGGCATTTAGTTGTTAGGATAGCTTGCAGGTTTGCTTTTAAGTAGAATTATTGTTTTTCCTTTCATTAGTTAGGTTGGGGTGTTCGGGATGGGTGTCTGATAGTTCTTACTCATGGCTAAATCTTCACATAAAGATGTTAATACTTTTAGCCAGAAGTTAGGTACTGCATCTGGACCTGGTGTTTTCCAATTATAATCTTTTCTTAACTTTGTTTCACTTTGGTTATTACTTCATCCCATTTCATATCCTGTACATTTGAACTTCTTATTATTTCTTTTACTTTTCTTTTTCAGCATCTTTGTTATGTTCCACATGATCTCCATAGATAATTCTCCAAAATGTATCTATTTCTGTTATTATTGTATTTTTTTTTTGCTGGGTGTACAATTCCTTTTGCCTTGTTTCTCAGTTCTTTAAAAACTTTTTGGTTCATCACTAAATTGCTTATTTTGTAGTTTTCCTTTATATTTATCAGCATATCTTCTAAGTGTTTCTGACTGTGTTTATATTTTTACTCTATAATTTGTGATAGTGCATGATAGATCCTGATCTGTTCTGATACTGCATATTGCTAATATCACATCTATATTTGTGAGTATTTTTGTTGATCTGTTCCCTGTTCTGTACTCTTCTAACAGCAACACTTCTTGTCTTAACTGCTTTATAGTTTTCTCTGCTCAGTACTTGCATGGTGGCATTTGATTTCTTCCCTTCCTTTCCCTTACTGCCCGTTGTTTTTGTAGTTAAACATCTGTTATTAATTTAGCTGCAAATTAATATAGCCTATTTACTTATGTTATGTTACTCAAATTTCTGCTGAAAGATGTAATTACTGTGTTCATTTGCTTAATCAGACCTCTAACATTTTGGGTCTTATTGACTTTCTGTAATATTTTTTCATTGACCTTAACATGTCTATCCACCTTTATTAAATAAAGCAACTGTTACTTTTGTTCTCCGTTTTCTGAAGGGATTCTATGGAAAGTTCCTGAATATCTTCCTGTGACATATTCTCTTCAGCTGCATCCTGCATCCCTGTTGCTCTTTCATATAGGAATTCACTTGTCTATCACTACACAACGTTGACTGCGTCAGAGTTGTCGATGTTTCTTAGGTTCATAGGTTCATAGGTTCATACTAGGCTATCTGCCCGAGGGCATTTATAAGCCTAGCCCATTGTTTTGTGGCTTACGCCACCCCTTTAGTATAGGTTCATAGGTTCATAGGTTCATACTAGGCTATCTGCCCGAGGGCATTTACAAGCCTAGCCCATCGTTTTGTGGCTTACGCCACCCCTTTAGTATGGGGAACTATACCCATTATTTTGCTGTGCCTCTGTCGAGCAGTGACACTGAGGTAATTCCTGGGGTATATCTGCGATCTCCCATCCATTGGTCAAGATTTCTCTTGAACAAGGCCAGCGAGGTGCTCTGCCTCACATATACCGGGATTTTATTCCACAGCATAGGAGTCTTTGGGTGATGAATCTATCCCTCCAGCACGTCCTATTAATAGCTGTCGAGGTTTAAGTCTCCGCCCTTGTGGCTCTGATGGATCTAGATTTTTGAGGTGAAGCATATTCATCAAATCTGGGTTTGACATGGCCTTGTATGTTAGGCAAAGGTCACCTCTGAGCAGCTGCGTTACTGAATAGAGCTGGAGTTCTTTCAGTCGGGCAGCATAGGACAGATTTTGAGACCCTTTATCCTTTTGGTGAGGAACTTTGTGGCCTCCAGCTGCTGCAAGTGTCGGGTCAGATACATTCCGAATGGGGCATTGTACTCAATCATTGGTCTGATGAGTGATGAGTAAAGGGAGACTATGACCTCCCTTGATCTAGATGAGAATCCTTCATGATAAGGTGGGCAATGTAGAAGGACTTCCTAACTACTTTAGCTACATGGGTGTCGAATGACAGACTACTATCAACCTGGGTCCCCAGGTCCCTGATAACTTCTTCTGTGCTCAGTGGATTGCCACCTATTTGGTAGCTAGGGGTAACCTTGTTTTTCCCGAAGGGTATGACTATGCATTTTTTGGCATTTAACTTTAGGCCGTGGCTCTGGCACCAGTTATCCATTTCTGTGTGACCCTTCTGAAGGATATCTGTGTCAGATGTGTTTTCTACTATGGCGCCCAGTTTGCAGTCATCTGCAAACTTTGTCAGCCATAACCCTCCTGTGTTTGCTTGTACTTCGGAAAAGTAGATGCCAAACAAGAGTGGGCCCAGGACTGAGCCCTGTGGGACACCACTTGTGACAGGCTTTGAGTCTGACATGGCGCCAGCAACTCTGACCCTGTGGGTTCTGTCACTCAGCCAGTTTGCAACCCATCTTGTGACGTATGGGTTAACATTTAAGCTGATGAGTTTTTCAATGATACCCGAGTGGGTATTGTATCGAAGGCCTTAGCCAGATCGAGGTAGGCTGTATGGACTGCCTTTCCCTCATCAATGGCTTTGGTGACTGTTTGAAAAAGTCAACCAAGTTTAAAAGGCATGATCTGCCTTTGACAAAGCCAAACTGGGTTGGATCCAAAGTCTGCAAATTCCTATGTCTTTATTTATGAGGTCCATTATGATCCTCTCCATGGCTTTGCAGATAAGGCTTGTCAAGCTAATGGGCGGTAATTTCCAGGGTCTGTGGAGGCACCGCCTTTGTGAAGTGGGACCACAGTTGCAGTGCGCCACTCCCTGGGTACGTATCCAGAGGTAAGACTTTGATTAAACAGCTGTCCTAGCTGTGGGTTTAATTCCTCATTGAGTTCGTGGAGCACACAGCCGGGGACACCATCGGGTCCCATGGATGCTGTGTTTTTGCTTTGGAGAGCAGTTCTCACTTGGGCTGGAGATGTTTGGGGGCTGCACTCATTTGGTATAGATATCTCTCCTTTGGGGGGGGAGAAGTTTGCACTGAACCTGTCAGCCAGTATGTTGGCGATGTCTGTAGGATCAGTAATCTTCACATCATTTTGAACTAGTTCTGAGCATATCTGGGAGTTTCCTCCTAGGTTTCTAACATAGCTAAAGAAGGCCTTATGATTGTCTTTTGAGTCTTTAGCTATTTTTCTCTCGAAATTTGCTTTGGATGATTTTATGAGAGCTCTTAGTTTTTACTTATAGTGATCAAGGGTGTCTTACCTTTTAAGGATTTTGCTCTATCTTGTAGTAGCTTCCTCCTTTTGTTGTAGAGTTTGTTTATGGCTGGGGTCCACCAGACTGGATGCTTGCCTTTGGTACAAAGAGTCTTTGTTTTGCTTGGGATTGCCTTATCCATGCAGTCCTGCAGGTGCTGGTAGAAGGCGTTTGTAAGTGATTCAGCGGCTTGAGTATTGTTTTCCTGGCCTCGGGGGCCTGAAAGGAGACCACACTAGTCTTTAGAAGTGTGAAGTCGGCTTTTGACAAGTTCTTTACTGTGGTCTTTTTTATTTCAGGTAGGGGTGGGATGAGGACCTCCAGCGAGATTAGTTTGTGATCTGATCTCACCAGTGAGGGGTATACTTCGTGTTGAACATTGTGCTCCCATGTTCGTGATGATGAGATCAAGTATGTTATCTCCTCTTGTGGGATGGTGACTAGTTGTTCCATGGCATTTGAGTTTATGAATTCCAGGAACTTTTGGGCTAGGGTGTTTGGGCTTGAGTAGTGTTCCCAGTCTATATTAGGGTAATTGAAGTCACCTAGTATGATGGTGTTTGGTGATACATTTATCCTCTAGTGTTTTCAGGAAGGCCATGTGAGTTTCCTGAGTTTGTGAGGGTGGCCTGTAACATGCTACAATTTGCAGAGCAGTCTTGCCTCTGGTTAATTGCACCTGGATGGTCTCCGATGCATCGTGCGTTGCCACCAGTCTTGAGGTGTGGGTGTCCTTGATGAATATGGATACCCTCCTTTCTTGGTATTGTCCGGATTTTGGGGCGAACGCATGATATGAGGTAAAACCTGATAGCTGGGGTGCTCTCAGGAGCCTTGAACCAGGTTTCTGTCACAGCACAGACATCGATGTTCTCCATACTGAGAAGGGCCTCGAGTGTGCATTTTGAGATTTAGACTTCTGGCATTGAGCAGCATTACCCTTAGTTTTTTCCTTTTTGTGTTCTATGGTGGTAGGTTTACAATTTTAGCCTTGCCTAAAAAGGCACTATGGGGTGGCAAGAGCCTTTGCCAATATCCGGAATCCCAGGGTGACAGGTGCAAGCCGTCCCTTGAAGCAGCGTGGCTTGTCCAGCATGTCATCCCAGGCAGACAGATACTGGATCCCCTTTGAATGACACCAGTGTTTAAGCCAATTGTTAAAGCTGATCATCTTATCACTGTATTGTGGCATCATTCTTGGTGAAGGTAGGATACTGCTCAAGGTCAGGGTCATACCTGCCTGGGCTACATAATCAGAGAGCTCCTCAATGTCTCTTTTCATGTAGTCCAAGGAGGTACGTCTCAGGTCGTTTACACCAGCGTGGACAATGACTGAGTCATATTTGTACCTGCTGTTGAGAGACCTGAGTGCTTGTGTTATGTGGCGGATTCTAGCGCCCGACAGGCAGCTTACTGTGACCTTCTCCTTAGTCTGGTGAGCGGGACATCAGTGTGTCTGACTATGGAGTCACCAATGACTAGTGTGTCTGGCATTGTGTTTGGCCTTAAGGGCTGTGACTGTTTGACACTCTGACTGTGAGGTCTATGTGTTGCGGGTGTTGTGTTCTGAGGTGGTGGTTGTTTGGGTGTCTGCTTTGGTGGCCTCTGCTGTTTTGGTAGATTTTGATCAGAGCCTCAGTATGTCTTTGTGTGTTTATGTGTATGATTTGAGGTTGTAATGGTACTATGTGAGACTGGGTCTATAGTGTGTGTGGTAACCTTCTCCTCCTGACTGGTCTTGCCAGTCCTATGTTGAGAGAGCTCAGCCTCCAGTTTGGCCGTATAGTTGCATCTCTCGCATGTATTTGTGTTTTGTGGGAGGAGGAAAGGGTTGTCTGTGTACATGAGGCAATTGAAACATTGCCTCAATATTCCCAGGTTCACCAGCTGAGCAGGAGAGGACACTAGCAACTGATCCCTCGACATGCTAGAAGGGTATTGCTCCTTCTCTTGCTGTGCAACTCCAGGTGAACGTTTGTACTCCTTTCCTACTGAAGGCTGTAGAGAATCTTCATGTGGCAAGTAATCAGATGCTTCCCGTTTTCCCCGATTCTACTTAATTTGTTAGACTCATTGTTCCATCATCCTGTGACATTACCATTGTAGGATTTTCTACCCTAAATCCTTCACTTTGCAGGTAGTCCATAACTTCAATTTCTATTTCTTTACCTTCCCCATTACGTATCCTCTTTTCTACTTTCCCCTTTGTCTTCTTATTTTTTATAATATGAAATTGTGTACATCTGGATGCCTTTGCCTGTATTTGTCTGCAACTATCTGTGGTGGCACGTTTTGTATTTATTTGTTTTGCGTTCTCCTTTGCATAAATATTGCACTATATTAAAGTTATTATACTTTCCCATGTCCATATTTCTTCCTCAGATGTCTGCCACTCTTTCTGATTTCCTTACTTTGGGGACTAACTCTTCCATCATGCTGTGACAAGATGTGTTAGACTTTCTACACTAAATAAGTCACTTTGGAAGTATTCCATAACTTCGGCTTCTGTTTGTTTAACTTCTACTTTACTAATCTTCTGTTTTATATTCCCCTTTGTGATCTTATTTTTTGTGTTGTGACAGTTTCCATACTTGTATACTTTGCTTGTATTTTCCTGCAAATATCTTTGGAGATGCTTTTTGATATTGATTACTTTGGCTTTCTCCTTTGCATAAATATTGCAGCAAATCAGATCTCTCTCTCTTTCCCATGTCCATGTTTATTTTTCATGACTTTAAAAAAAATCTTTAGGTTTTGTTCTTTACATTTTACACTTCCTTGGTTGCTTCTTTTTTCCAAAAGTCCCAAAGTTTTTGTCTATATAATGTTTTTCATGGATTTGTTGTATTGAGCACAAAAATGCTTTTGAAGATTTTGGCAGATGTTCTTCGTGTTTCACTGTTGGGTTATCCTGCCAGGGGTAGACCTCAGTCGGCCACGAATACCAAAGGCTTAGTATTTCTGCATTCATTGCTGTCACTCCAGGACTGACATTACGTTGTCAGTGGTATAAAATCAGGCAGCCAACATCATTACATCAGTCTTTCTTGTTGAGGAGCTGGAAGCAGAAGCAGTTCACATGAGTGCCGGTCGGCCGCTACCTGAATTTTCATTTTCAAATTGAAGTTGAAGTCTTCTAAAGATAATTACCCCATTGGGAATCATTTTTTCTTGCTCTAACCGATGTCAGAAAAAGTTAACAATTGTCTCTCCTGTGGAAAGCAAATACCACATTGAGACTTCCATTGTTACTACGTCACCTGTTTAGACCCAGATCATGATGTCCCTCGCTATCGCTTTTGTGCTTTGTTCAACGCCAGAACTTTACATTGTTGGGCCTTATTGTAGCTAAATATTTTTGCTCTCAGTCCTCATATTCCGGTATGGCTTCGGTAAGCCATCCAATTACCGATCTTCTGAAAAAAATGTAATGATAAAGACAGAGACAGACTGCACATGTCCAAAACTGCCAACGACACTTCCTTTAAGCTAGTCATCAGGTCTACAGTCCTCAGTGAGGTGCTTTTGCAGACCCTGATGCCCACTTCTGTGGATTCGCAGGCCGCTACAGGGACCCATTCAGAGTCTGGTATGCCACAAGACTCTTCTTCAACTAAGGATCCTGCGGATGTCTCTACCTTGGATGGTTCCGGAGCCGCTGAGCAGGCACTGGCTTCTGAGAAAGTTCTTCACACTACTGATACTCAACATAAACCGATGACTTCTTTAGCATCTTCAGTTCTTTCTAAAAGATACAGAATTTCTAAGGCCCAGGGTACAAACTACAACTAAAAAAACAATGACCTAAGCTCAGGCACCTGCTTCCATGCTTCAATTTCAAATGCTTAAAATGGGGGAAGAGCTTATTAAGCTTATTGAGGAAGCCAGGCTACCCCTTCCAAAAGAAAGAGACTTGTCCCCAGTATTTTTATCTGAACAGGATTCCGATGACTATGAGGTTTCTGAATATGAAGACATGCAACCCCTCTCTGCTTCTGAGGATTCTGATGCAAAGGAATCCATTCCTTCAGCTTCTCCTCCTGAGGAGTTTTCATTTAGTGAAACCCTACATACTTTAAGGGAGCATTTCCAATGGGAATGTCAGGACTATCCTCAGTCAAAAAAGAGAAGAGAAGCAGGGAATTCTTAGATTTACCACAGCACAGACCTTTAGCCATTCCTCCTGTCCTGGATGTTGTGGATGATGTTTTTATGGAGTCCAGTTTGATACCTGACGCCCTTCCTCCTGCTCTCAGGAAACCTGACAAGTACTACAGAGACCATGACTCTCACAAATTCCTTTTCAAAAATCCTACTGCTGACCCAGAGGTCATCTCTCAAGGACCTAAAGGAATTAAAGCAACCTAAGCTAAGAATCCCTCCCCCTCAGACAGGGATTCCCAAGCTTTAGACAGATGGGTTAAAAAAGTATACACCTCTGCAACTCTGACTATTAGAGCACTAAATTGTCAGTTCCACCTGCTGAAATATCAGCATCATACTAAGGAATTCCTCAAACAACATTTCTTTCCTTTCCTGCTTGTGCAGAAAAGAAAGAATTACAAGAGCTTATGCATTCTGCAAGCCAAGTTACTAAGCACCCCTTGCAATGTGGCTTTGATGCCCTAGAAGCATCTTGCAGGGCAGCAATCACTGGTTCTAGCCTTAGAAGGCATGCTTGGCTTAAGGATCAGACCTTGCCAAACCATGTCAAATTAAAATTATTGGACGTAGCATTGAACAAAGAATTTGTTTGGCACCGAGGCAGAAGAGGTCTTAAAAAAGATGGAAGAAAAAGCTAAATCTATGAAGACAGTTAAAGACCTTTTACAGGTCCAGCCTCCGAGGTTCAGTAGGCATTGCCCCTCCAAGCACTGGTCCTTTCCGGCCCCCTTCAGGCCAGCTCAGCCCAGACCCAGAAGAAGCAGACTCCTCAGACAGCAGTCCCAAGGAATGCAGAGATCAAAGCAATGGAGTTCCTCCTCTTCAAAAACAGGGAGTGCTAAGCCACCCCCTTATGGTAAGAACTCACATTGACTTTACACCTCTACCCCTTACCTCTGCTCACCTGCTTGTGCCCCTAGGAGGAAAACTCTCCTTCCATGCAAACAACTGGGCCTCTATTACCAATGACCGATGGGTCCTCAGCATAGTGTCCCAGGGATACAGACTTTATTTCCAAACTCTGCCAACCCCAAAAGGGTTCCCAGATCTTCCTGAAAACCAGTGGGCAGAGGCCAAAAAGCATGTCCTTCCCCTGCTCTCCATGAGGGCAATACAGCATGTTCCTGTAGACAAGATAGGCCAAGGTTTCTGTTTCAGACTCTTTCTGGTACCCAGAAAAGTGGGCACCTGGCACCCAATCCTTGATCTATCCATTCTAAACACCTTTCTGGTGATACCAAAATTCAAAATACTCACCCTCCAGCAGCTTCTTCCTATGCTTTTCAAGGATGCTTGGTTAGCCACCCTAGGCCTAAAAGAGGCCTACCTACACATCCCAATCAGGGAATCTTGCAGGAAATATCTATGTTTCAGGGCAGGATCTATGCACTTTCAGTTCTCTGCACTTCCCTTTGGCTTATTCACTGCTCCCGGAGTTTTCACAAAATGCCTGGCTCCAGCCATTGCTTTTTGCAGACAAAGAAATATTCTAATTTACCCCTACTTAGATGATTGCCTGATTCAGGCAGACAGTCAGGAAAAGCTGTTACAGCACATGACCTTTGTAAAGGACCTACTGACCTCCCTGGTGTATACTATCAATGAAAAGAAATGAAAACTAGTACACACACAAAAAATTGTATTCCTGGGAGTAAGCCTGGACACAGCATCCCAGATGGCAGTTCTTACTCCAGAAAAACAAGCCTACCTGACAGGCTGCTTCTCTCAGCTAGCCACCAGAACACAGTTATCCGCAAAAATAATCCTGCAAGCTGTAGGGTTCATGGCCTCCTGCAATCCTACTCATTCTGTATGCCAGACTGCATATGAGGAAACTACAGTGGTACCTAAAAAGCCTTTGGTGTCAACATTGTCAAGACCTGGAAACTATCATACCTATGATACCCTGTCTAAGGAAAGATTTTCTTTGGTGGGCAGCAGCATGCAACCACAACAAGGGACTTCCCTTCTCACAGCCCCACGCCACCCAGACCCTCAACACAGATGCATCAGACTATGCCTGGGGTGCACACCTGCATGGCAGGTGCATTCAGGGCCATTGGAGCCCAAATCAAATACATCTGGGCACCAACCAAAAAGAGATGCTAGCTGTTCAGCACACCCTGACATCTTTCAGACCCTACTCTCCCTGGGACCTGTACTGATCAAAACAGACAACACCACAGTGATGTGGTATATCAACAAGCAGGGATGGATTCACTCTTATCCTCTCTGCAGGCTCGCCATGAACTTTTGGAACACAGCCTCAGCCATGCAAATACACCTGCTAGCACAATTCCTGCCAGGCTTCCTAAACTCTCTGGCAGACAACTTAAGCAGAAACCTGCTAGACCCACGAGTGGCAGCTAGACCACAGAACCTTCAACCTTGTAACCCAGAAATGGGGTACTACAAAGGTGGACCTCTTTGTCTCCCACTCCAATCATCAGCTCAGCAAATTCCACATCAGGGAACCTCACAGCAAGGCTTGGAAAGGGGATGCTGTATCCTTCCAATGGGTAAACCTCTCAAACTATGCATTTCCACCTCTACCACTCATTTCAAGGGTACTGCTCGAAATAAGGGAGGAAAAACCAAGGGCAATCTTGATTGCCCCAGACTGGCCACGCCAGCATTGGTGACCATTGCTATGCAGCCTGTCACCCCTGCCACTAGGGCACCTACCTCAGATCCCAAGACTCCTGACCCAGAACAATGGCGAATTCATGCATCCACAATTGCAGACCCTGAACCTGGCAGCCTGGCTTATTCCCTGACCTCTCCTCAAGCTGCCGCATAAGCAAACAAGTCCTGGATGTTATACTTGAGGCCAGATGCCCCAGCACTAGAAAATCCCATGCTGACAAGTGGAAAAGGTTTTGCACCTGGATCGAGGCTATGGGAGCCAAAACAGCACAGCCATCCCTACCTCTCATCCTGGATTACTTAGCAGAACTACTACACATGGGTCTATCCTTCGCTTCTATTAAAATTCATGACTCTGCCATCTCTGATCATTACAGCACAGAGCCACCTCTCTTCTCATCCCCTCTCATCAAACAGTTCCTAAGAGGGGCTAACAACTTAAGACCACCCAGAAGAGCTCCTACCCCAGCTTGGGACCTTAACTTTGTGTTGGAAAAGCTCACCCTATCCCTCTTTGAGCCTGCTGCTTCAGCAGAGTTATAATTCCTCTCTTGGAAAACAGCCTTGCTTCTGGCCTTCACTTCAGCTACAAGAGTTTCAGAGCTACAAGCACTCATGGCTGTAGAGCCCTTCATCATTTTCCATGCTGACAGACTCTCCCTCAGGACTAACCCATCCTTCATGTCTAAAGTGGTGTCCAGTGTGGCTCTCAAACAATCCATTCATTTGCCCACCTTTTTCCCTAACCCACAAAACAAGGTGGAAAGGATTCTGCACTCTCTACATGTGCACAGACAGCTCAGATTCTATCTGGATAGGACTAAATCTTTTAGAAAACCTGACCAATTGCTAGTCAGCTTTGCAGCAGGGGCAGAGGGCAAGGCCATATCCAAACAAACAATCTCCAAATGAATAGCACACTGCATCCATTTCTGCTACAAACAGCATGGGGAAACCACCCCCAAAGGGGGTCAGGATGCATTCCACCAGGGCATCCTCCACCTCTGCAGCTTTTCTCAGTGGGGTCCCTATCAGGGACATCCTGGAGGCTGCAATATGGACTTATGTTCATACCTTCACCAAGCATTACCACCTGCCTATCTTCTCCAAATCCAGGGAAGGCTTTGCCACTGCAGTCTTGCAGGACATCCTAGCCAGCCCCCAGTCTTCTTGACTGCCTCCACCATTTTCTTCAGTTTTGGGAATCAACCCAAATGTGATGACTGCAACAGTGAAACATGAAGAACATAGTACAGTTGTGTACACTTACCATAAATGTATATGTTAGAGTGTATTCACTGTTGCAGTCCTGGTTTCCCACTCTCCATCCCCCTTGTCTCTCTCTCTCTCTTCCTCTCTCCTTACAGGTCATTTTGGTATTTACTTTCTACTGGTGGTGTTCTTCCAGCATAACCTAGCTCCCTATTTGGGGGCTCCTGATAATTGGGGCAAGAAAAACTGATGTAATGGTGTTGGCTGCCTGATTTTATACCACTGATGACCTGACATCAGTCCTGGAGTGACAACAACCGACGCAGAAATACTAAGCCTCTAGTATTCGGGCTGACTGAGGGATACCCCTGGCAGGGTAACCCAAGTGTGATGACTGCAACAGTGAATACACTCAAACATCTACATTTATGGTAAATGTACACAACTGTACTTTTTTCTTGTGCAAGTATTTTCTCTTTCCTCTGATTTTTCTCTTAATCTTTTTGAATATCTTCTATCTGGAAATTCTGGGCTTCTTGACAATACATAATTTCTTTCTTATCGTGAACAATAGTGGCAATACATAATTTCTTTCTTATCCTCAATAGTCTACTCTATCCTCTTAATGGCTATTTTCTGGCCTATAAGTTTTTGTGGACTACTACTTCCTTCTACAATGGGGTAGGGGCATCCTCCCCATGAACTTGGCCTAACCCCACTGTTGTAATGTGTCTGTGTCTTGAAGATTCTACACTGTCAGTTTTTCCAGTCCTGGAACCAGTGTGCATATGAGGACTGGGCACTTTTTTTATCCTGGGACTTATGTATCCAGTTGTCTTTTTTATTTTTTAGCGTACTTCAGTCCATGATACATTCTATACAAAATACATTGCATACATCAGTGTCATACCCAGTAAAGTATAGCTTATTTAAAGAGTAGCTCATTGCTAACCAGTATCCTACCCTTTCCTACATTTCATTATAGCTGATTTTGGTTATTATATGTATTTCTGGATTCCTGCATGTTCTTGTTACACAAATTTGTAAGGAAAGCAATTTAATGTATTTGCAGTCCATTAGAAGAAATACTCAATGGAGGTTACCAGTCTAATGCCATAGAGCATTTTTAAGCCTAACCATTTATGCCCCAGTTTACATAATTGTCAGTGCTTAAGGATTAGAAAGATTTTGAAGTATGCCTGTGCCTTAGAGACTCTATAAGCTGCTGCTGTCCATAAAGGCCACAGGTGACAAGTGTGGATGAATTTATGATTTCCCATCCATTGGTCCAAATGTTATTTGAATAGGTTTAAAGAGCTGTTTCACATAAATGGGGAGTCTTTTCCAGAAAAAGTGTAATCTCTCAAAGACGCACCTGTCCCTCCAACATGTTTTGCTTATGTTACAGACAAGGTTTAGATCCTTAGATTGGGTAATTCTTGTGCTGCTTGTTTTGTGAATATGTAGCATATCCATCAGGGCTGGATCTGAGAAGGCCTTGCAGGCTAGGTATAGATTGGCCCTCAATAGTCTGTAGGAGACTGAGAACACAGACATGGCTTTGAGGTAGTCTGCATAGGACATGTTGTTTACATACTGTATTCTTTTAATGAAGAACTTCTGTAGCTGCTATAGTTGTTACAAATGCCTGGTCAGCCAAAGGGCACATTTTACTTGATTATTGGTCTAATGAGGGCAGAGCATAGGGGAGTATGATCTCCTTAGATGTGGATACCTTGCCGTTATGTATGAGTTATATGTTGTAGAAGGATTTTTCATCATCATGGACACATGGTGATCAAAGTTAAGGTTACTGTCAACCTGAGTTCTCAAGTCCCTTACTACTGTGTCTACTATTAGAATAGTGTTAATCAATGTTGTAATTTGCAGGGGTGCTCATCTTCCCCAAAGGGTATAAATATGCATTTTTTGGCATTATTAGGCTAAGTTTCTGTCACCAGTTACTTGGCTCTCAGACCCTCCTCACGAATATCTACATATTTGGAGGAATCAGTCACTGTACCCAACTTGCAGTCATCTGCAGATTTGGTCACCCAAAGACCCTCTTATATTTGTTATGACTTGAGAAAAATATATTCCAAATAGGAGAGGTCCAGTTGTTGAGACCTGTGGAACACTACCATTATCAGGCCTATTGGTGGAGGTGGATTCCACCACCCTAACTTCATGTATCCTCTCCATGAGCCATTTGACTATCCATTGGGTTGCATAGGGATTTATGTCTACATTTCTGAGTTTGTCTATAGTACCTAAGTGAGGAGTAGTGTGTTGAATGCCTTTACTAGGTCAAGGTAGGCAGTATGCACTTTTTATAGGTTCATAGGTTGGTAGTAGGCTATCAGCCCTAGGGCCTATACAAGCCTAGCCATAACAATTGCCTGGCTATTTTTTCCCACAATATTTAGTTCCCTGGACCCCTGTCTAGCAGGGCGACTGACGTGATGCCTGGGGTGAATTTCCTATCTCCCATCCAGTCATCAAGGTTCCTTTTGAAGACGGCCAAAGAGGCGCTCTGCTTGACATGTATGGGCAATCTATTCCAGAGTCTGGGGAGTCTCTGGGTCAGGAACCTATCCCTCCAGCATGTTTTGTTCATTGTTATGACAAGGTTTCTATCCCTGGAGCATGTGGCTCTGAGGGATTGGGATTTCTTTATGTGTAGCATGCCCAACAGCTCTGGGTTTGACATGGCCTTGTATGTTAAGCAGAGACTGCCTCTGAGTAGACGATATGCGACAGAGTATAGCTGGAGTTTTTTAGACGGTCAGCATAGGGGATCTGCTTTAGGCCTGTGATTCTTTTAGTGAGGTATTTCTGCTGCCTTTCCCGTTGTTGCAGATGTCTTGAGAGGTACATACCAAATGGGGAGTTGTATTCTATAATGTGTCTAATGAGGGATGAGTACAGTGTGACAATGACCTCCTTTTTTCTGGATGAAAAGCCCTTAGTGATGAGGTTTGCCACATAGAAGGATTTCCTGACTGTTGTGGCGATGTGGTTATCGAAGGTGAGACCACTGTCCACCTGTGTCCCTAAGTCTCTTATCACACTTTCGGTGTTTAGTGTACTGCCACCTATGTGATAATTCACGGGTACATGTTTTTTACCAAAGGGCATCATCCATGGCTCAAGTGACCTTCTCAAAGTAGTCCACTGGGTTAAGTAGCCGTGACCTATCCGTAATGAAACCAAACTGGGATGGGTCCAGTATTTGAAGATTTCCTATGTATTTTTTTAGATCCATGATAACTTTTTTCATGGCCTTGTATACAAGACTAGTCCAGCTTGTGGGTCTGTAGTTGGTCTGTTCATGGTCCACCTTTATGTAGATGGATGACCATTACATTCCTGCATTCTCTAGGGGCAAAGTCTGTCTAGAGGCTGTGGCTGAATAGACATTTTAGTGGGCCTGAGGGGTCATTTTTAAAACTCTAGAGGAGGCATCCCTGGATGTTATCAGGGCTTATTGCTGTAGTGTGTTTAGTTCTGGAGGCTGCAGTGAGGACCCATTCTTTAGTAACTGTGAGAGGATAAGAGGTAGAGGGTATTTTCTAGGGAGTAACTAGTCATCTTTGAGTCATATGGACTCGGTCTTCTACTTGTACCTTATTGCTGCTGTATAACACTTTTGAGTAAAGTTACTGTCCTCTACTCTTTTATCTTGGACTTTGGTGACTATGTTTCAGTCAAGGCTTTTCTCTCTATAGTATAGGGTTGAGAGACAAGCCTTCAGTTATAGCTGAAATGTCATGAAATCACAAGTAATTAATGTTTTTTATTGCATGTATATTCCTATACACTAGACAGACCTTTTTGTTTCTAATTAGAATTAGCCAGTACAACTTTATACATACAAATATAAGTAAACAGACACACATTATCCATGCAAAATTGTAGTTTCATTTATTTTGTAAAATAAATGAGCAAGCAAGCAGACATGCATGTTCCTCATGGAGTCATAATTTTATTTATTTGACTGTTTCAAAAGCATCATATCTAGGTATAGTTCGATATTTTTGATATAACTGGGTTACAGTGAAACACAGAAGAGGCAATTTGCTGATGAATCACAACAATGCAAGATATCTATAATATACACTACTCATCAGTTTAACAAACACCATTGCACATAATACAAAAAAATAATAAAAATGGAGAGAGCCTTCTATACTTAACATAGCCACTCTAAAGTTTATTTATATTTATACATTTTAGATATGTACATACATACAAATATTTCAGGTGTGAGCAATAATGCCATTCTTGCCTGCAAAGTTGTAGTTATAGTTTGACCTCATTTCCATTTGCTATATTTTTTTAGCTGTCATCTTGCTTGAATTCCACTTGTGCATTTAGCCAAACTGCTTGACATTCCTTCAGAAAGTAGTATAATTCTTTATTCTATTTACAATTTTCTGTTTGTGTCTTGAACCATGGAGCTCAGGTTGTGACTCAGAAGGGTCTGTCAGCGACCCACTTGCATGGTTATCAAGCTGAAATTTATTAGTAAACAAACAGATGAATAAAGAAGTAATGGAAATAAATACATTTAAATGATTTCAAACAGAGGTTAAATTTTATTTGGTGCCTTGGAGAGTACAGCGCACATCTGTTTGTTGTTTTCATTACTTATTAAAATAAACAATTAAATGTTTGTTTACAGGTACCTTGTTGTTTGTGTATACAGTTGGTACTCTTACAGGACATAAAACACAGTAGGGGTGTATTCAGAAAGGAAAAATAGCACAGCATGTAAAGCTAAATATGCAGTAAGTGTTGACATGCAGGGCATGTGCAATTCAGAGAGATCTGTAGCACAGTCGAGGTAGTATGAAAATTGGTGTGGTCAGTAGCAGTATATACTAATGATCATATAGTGACATTCAAATGAGATGGATTATAGAAATATGTTCATCAAGAAACTGATGTTTTTGTCTGCATATATATTGGGTCTATATTATATTGTCGAAATATTAAAAGTCCGACTCACTAAAGTTTGAACTTTAATAATCAAACCTTTAATACTTTTGGACGTCGCAGTAGTGCAGCAGTAGTGTTGTTGACTCACAGCAAGATGTTCTCTGGTTCGATTATTGGCCGGCGTGCCTTCTGTGTGGAGACTGCATGTCCTCCCTGCGTTCGTGTGGGTTTCCTCCGGGTGCTCCGGTTTCCTCCCATGTTATAATTGCATGCGTCTAGAGCATTTCTCCATGGGCCTCTGCTGAAAATTGGCTTTGTTCCAAGTCAGACTTTCCCAGTTAACAAATGTTAAATAAATAAATAAATAAATAAATAAAATAATTCAGATGTCAAAAAAAAAAATTTAAGCCCAAAACAAAAAAAAATGCTCTATGAAGAGGGCAAGCCTCCCTGCACCCCCACTACTTAAATATACCAACTCCGAGATCGCAGTACAGTGCAGTAAAGGGAAATCTTCTCTTCTCGCACTCTATGGCGATCTCCGTTATATGATTCAAGGTTTTAAAACTTCGATCATTTAAAGTTCAACCTTTAGTGATTCGAAGTTTTAAAACTTCGAACATATGATATAGACCCATATATATTCTGTATGCAGCATGCACATTTGTAAGATACTTGCTGATTATATATTAGGGTGATAAGTTCATAGGTATATACTAGGCATGCAGTTCAAAAGACCATTCATAACCATAGCCAGCTAAGCCTGAGTGCTATTGAGTGAGTTAAGCTCCATGGTCAAGAAGCACCATGCTGTATACCCCAAAGAGGATTTATTTTTTCCAGGGTATTCATTCAGAATATTACTGGATGCAGACCATGTGTAGTACTGCTTGACGTGCATAGGAAGTTTATTCATATATATAGGATTCCTTGGGATAGAAATCTGTTGTCTATAAAATATTAGTCTTTGCTGTGGGTTTTCACGGTGGTGTGTGTTTTGCATATCTGTAAGAGTTCAAGCATGGTGGAATGGGCCATGTACCCTACTCATGGACAGCATTCCGCTGAAGACTGGCATACAGGATGAGAATTGCACATATCAACAATGCCATTTGATTCCTTGATATAAGTATCACCATGAATAGTAGACATACTTATACTTCCTATAGACTTCCTATCTGTGTGCATACATACACATGCACACAGATAGGAAAATATATGGAAATATCGAGACTACATTTGCCTCAACTTTCAAATGGTAACCAGTGTAACTGTACTGCAGCCAAATATTCAGGAAAAGAGTGAAAGATCCATGCATTTTATCACAATGCGGGGAAGAAAAAGAAACTAAATTTATTTGTATGGAATTAGTATTATACAGACAGTTACTGTGTGATTTCTGAAGGGAGTCAGCTAATAGGAAGATACTTTTAGTACAGTAACAAGATTCATTTTCAAATTTGCTTGAACTGTTTTTTATTGAAGCATTGTAAGACTTTTATTCTTCTAGAATCTTAGGACATTTGCAACTCTGTGGGTTTGTTTCCAAGATGCAAATTGTACAAAGCAATGCTATACTGTAAAATGAGGGAAAACTGTCTTAGAAATGTATGTCTGCATGAGTACATGCACTGAAAAGCAACACTATTGCTGACCATATGAAAAATAATTACCAGCAATAGGAAAAAAGCATGTAGCAACAAGCATGAAACAGAAACAAACAAAAGAAAATGCAATTGACTAGGTTGGGATAATCATTCCACTAAGTGTTACAAAAAATAAGCACATACTAAATGTATTTTCACTGCTGTAAAGGCTGCAGATCTGAGTGTGAATAGACAACATCTCTGGCTGAGACTAAATCATTCAGCTAATCTAATAGCGTATGGGTGGGGGAAGGAAAATACAAAAGGACACTGTAAACTTTTAGGAATGACCATCCCCCACTGACCTTTGTGAAATCTGACCTGCTGTATGCTAAATAAGCTTCTCTGAAAATCCTGCCTCTGTGTGAACATGTGACTTACATAGCACTAAAATGTAAACAAAGCACTCAGGCAAGCAGCTGATTTCAGAAACAAGATAGTGCCCCTTTAAAATGGCTCACAAGGGCAGTTAGCCTAGTACGAACCTGTGAACCTATATATATATATATATATATATATATATATATATATATATATATATATATATATGGTTCTACCTCACATAAACAAAACCCCAAAACACCGACAACGCAATCACCGAAACCACATAACCGACAGTACAAAAACACAAAATCCCACATGCCCGACAACGAAATAACCGACGGTACACAAACACGAAACCTCATACACTGCACACACCACAATCAACAAACAAAACACATTCCCCATCCAAAAACCACATACACAACACAAGCACACCAAAATCCCTACAAACCCACACTAAACCTCACATACACAACTACCTACAACCCTAACCCAAACCCTAACCCTAAGGTCCGTCACTACCGCACACTTACCTGGCCCGCTCCCTAACCCTAACTCACTTATCCTGCCCCTAACCCAAATACAATCACTACCGCACACTTACCTGACCCGCTCCCTAACCCTAACTCACTTATCCCGCCCCTAACCCAAACACAATCACTACCGCACACTTACCTGACCCGCTCCCTAACCCTAACTCACTTAACCCACCCCTATCCCCACAGACCGTCAATATCCACACTTACCTTACTCGCACCTAAACGTCCGTCACTACCGCATACTTACACAGCCTTTTCCCATGTCGGCATCCTCGGCGTCGGTGCTTTCATCAGTCGGGTCGGTCTTCTGCACTGTCGATCTTCTGGGTCCCGTCGCGTCGGTCTTCTGAGCTGTCGATCTTCTGGGGCTCGCGATTTCCATGTCGATGTTCCGGCGTGTCGTTTAAGTGAGGTAGAACCATATATATATATATATATATATATATATATATATATATATATGCACCTGTTTCACTCAGATTTTTATAATATATTTCTGTTAGCTATTATAACTAATACTTATGTATAATTAATATTTTCTATTGTTTTTGTTGATTATTTCACCATTTTACACTTTCAATGACTTTTTACACTGCTCGTGGCTTGTTTTAACATCTGCAAGTGTTTTTATGCTTAAAAGTCTGACCTTTATCATAAAAGTCCCACCTACACACATTTTTGATGGTTTTGACAACTTTTGTGACAAGCTCAAGCTTCTAATAGCTTCTGATAGCTCCCATAATCGTGAGGAACAACTTGCAATGTCTTTCTGTAAGTAGGTGTGACCTTTGAACCTGTTTCTCTCCACTGAACTCAAACAGCCAATTGGATTCAAGAAAATAAATTTAAATAGTGTGTTTACTCATTTAACAGCTATTTGTAACTAAAAATATTGTAGGTGCCTATTTTGTTTTAAATAATGATTTATTTAATCTGTAATGTGTATATATTTAAATAAGTATTACAAATAGCTTGTTTCTAGCAGTGACAGTTTTAAATGCATTTTTTCTCTGCTTAAATAACATAATATACCTGTATTTATTTATATTAATTAATTAAGTTTGGTCAAGCCATTTCATTTAGTTTGTTTAGATAAAGAATTCTAGTATGTTATATAAAAGTTAATATTTTATAATCAATGTGTATACAGCATTGTAAACTGACTCTTCCCTTTTATATGTTGCTAATGCATATACTATTTCCCATCTGCTTGCTATTATTCTAAAGTAGCTAAGAATAGTCACTTGATGTCATAAGAGAAATAGTTTGTGGCTTCTATGAGGAACATAGCAAGCCTGGGTTTAGTTTATTCATGCAGAAGGTTGCTAAAATGCATAGTTTTATTGTTTTTAAATTCACAGTTTTTGTATTGTCTATAACAGTTTCAAGTATAATATTTAACAAAATGAAACCACTTTTCAATTTTACTCAAAGTAGCAGTCTGTACTAAATGACAACATTTGATATTTTATCCTTAAATGTCAATGGGTTGAACAACCCCGTGAAAAGGAGTAGTGTTAATAAATATTTAACTTTACATAAAGCTGATTTTGCGTTTATACAGGATTCTCACTTGTTATCAGAGGAGCTAAGCAAATTAACATTCAAAGATTATAAGATTTCATAAGTTCATGCTTTAACCATAAGAAAAGAGGTGTCTTAATCTTATGCAAAAATCAGTACGAATACCAGAAATAGCTGACTTGTATTCAAGCAATGATGGCACGCTTGCTTTAGTTATACTAAGACTGGACAAAAAAAGATGTATACTTTCATTAATACCCACGGGATACCAGGTATTGGTACAGAAACTGTGAAAAAAACATTTGGACACTATAACATCAAGGTCTAAAGGTGAAATACTATTAGCAGGTGATTTTAACTGTATTTTGTCCCACACCAATACTACAAGCACTAAGCTTTTCAAGATATCCCCAATAGCTAAGCATCTGAACAATTATATAAAAGACAGGAATCTGATATTGATTGTATAAACGTACTATCTTCCTTGAAACATTCTCACTATTCTTACAGGTTCAGTACATAGACCAACATAGATAAAGTCTTATTTACTAGTTCCATTAGATAATGTAGTGTTGACATCATGCAGTATGTCCAACTTCAGTGCTCTCACCTTCAATATAACACTTAACACTGTTTTTTTTTAATTTCTGCCAAAGATTACCTGCTTATTTAGTAAAAGTAAAAGGATTTAAAGAATGGTTTCTAAATGAAATAAATCATTACATGGATGTCAATAATAACGGAGACATTTCAGATATGATCCTATAGGACAGTCTAAAGATGGACTTATATGGCTAAGTTAAAAGTTGGTATTTAAACAAAAGAAAAGAATGAGATAAAAAACTAGTAGACATACACAATGAAATTGATAAGCTAAAACTAAAGCTTTCACCAAATGATAAATCTGCACTAACTGATATATGTAAACTGAATAAGGAATAGCAAGTTATCGTGCAAATCTCTATAAATCAGAGAAAAAAGAAACAAATCAGATTGCAATCTTACTCAATTAATCCTAATTGTCTTCACAAGAGTGCAGTTAGATCTAAACATTTAAATGAAAGAAATCATATCAATGAAATCACATACACTCAAAACAACCAGATTGTTAGAGTTACAGACTTAAAAAATATTTTATCATGTTTTAAGAAGCATTATGAGAATGTTAATAATAATAATAATCCACCTACTGGCTTCCTAACAGACAATAGTCAGAAGAAGTTATATAAGCACAACAAAGCAATATAGCTAAACCCTTATCTTTCAAAGAATTAAAAGAACACATAAAAAATCTCAGGACAAATAAAGTACTGGGACTAGATGATCAAATTTCAGAATTGTATACACTTCTGCCTGATAACATATTGAAAGTTTTACTCAACACATTTCAGGAAGTCAAAACTACAAAAAATGTCCCACCCTCATGGAAATATTCTATTATATCCCCATTTTAAAACCTAATATAGAATCCAACCTATTATATCTCCCATTTTAAAACCTACTATAGAACCCAACCTATGCATATCATACATACCAATATCCCTACTGAATATAGACTACAATATATTTATGTCTGTCCTAGCTGATAGATTAAATAACATACTTCCGGCATTCATTCATGAAAATTAAACTGGTTTTATTAAAAGCAGAAAGGTACAAGATAATTTAATTAGATTATTTTCTTTAATAGACCTAGTGAATAAAAAAGAGAATGAGCTATCTATTTTAAGCCTTGACATAGATAAAGATGTCAACTCTTTAAGTTGTCCTTACCTATTTAATATTTTGCAAAAATATAATTTCCCTTTAAACTTTGTTAGATTAATTAAAAAGCTATATGAAAATTCAATTTCTTATGTAAAGATTGGATCTTATTTATCTTGAGATATTAAAAGGTATTATGCAAGGATGTCCCCTCTATCCATTACTCTTCACCCTTGCCATGGAACCTCTTGTGAATTGCATTAGGAATAATGCCAATGTTAAAGGATAAAATATCAAACTATCCCTTAAGATACAACTGTTTGCTGATGACTTATTAATAAATTCTAATGTTATTGAAAATTCAATAGATCACCTGATGAATAATCTAGATTATTTTGCAAATATCTCTTGATTAAAATTTAATCACAATAAGACTCAGACACTTCTAATAAATAAAAATGTCACTTCTAAACTAAAAGCAAATAGCGATATAAAATGGGAAGGTGCACATATTAAATATCTAGGCATCCTTATTGAATTGAATTATAAAAATACACTCACAACTAACTATCAACATCTTATAAATTCAATTACAAGTTTAATAAGTAACTGGAACATATTGTTCTTCACATTTAAAAACAGACTAACCCTAATTAAAATGATAATTGCTAGCCAAAATTGTATTTTATTTGTTAGCCAAGCCTTAATGATCCCCCATTAATTAAAACTAAAAAGAAAATAAATAATATTCTACTTAAGTTCCTCTGGTACCCCAAAAAGCCAAGAATTTCACTTCTTTGGCATACATCAAGCTGGAAAGAGAGGGATTTAGGGTTTCCAAATATTGATTTGTATCTAAATTCAGCAATTATCAATATAGTGTTGCTTTGGAATAATACTTCTTATACATCATATTTGAAGTTAATGCATGAAAGATTACTTTTGAGTAATAATAAGACATTGCTTGACCCATAATATCAAACACATAGACACATCTTTATATGGATCTTAAAAATATATATTCAAAGTGAGAAATCAAAACGTGTTCTTACACCTCTTACAAGCAAAATATTGTTGTTGTTCAAAAAGCTTATGTTTTCTAATCAACGGTTCAAAAACTTATTAATAATTATTTTTCCAACTGCTTTCACAAATTACTGCTTGATATCTTCACTGGAGGCATACAACAAGAGTACCCCAAAAATCTTAGATTTCATCTAAACCATTATTAATGGTACACTTAGGAACATCTCTTTCATATCTATAATTTATAAGATCCTCAGAAATTATTTTGGTAAAACAGATATTTCTTTTTGGAATTATTCTACTAAAGTAAATAGACAAGAATTCTCAGCAAAGGATGAAACACTTTGTTTACAGTCGATGAAAGGTTCACATCTTCCCAGTTTTGGTGAGTATACACATGGAAATTCTTGCACAGATGTTTTCTTACACCACACAGATTGGCAATAATATACAAGAAAGATGAAGCAGGGTGCTGGAGATGTGGATGTCTTTATGCTGACTAGATACACGTGGTTGTTAATTGTAATCTCTCCATTTTGGTTAGATTTTAGATATCTTTGTAAAGCTTTATGGAATGATAACTGTATAATTTCTGATTCTCTTATTCTTTTCAATATTCCTGTTTCTGAAGTTATCCCTAAAAAACAAATATTTTTACTGTGGACAATTCTTTCCATAGCAAAAAAATGTGTTACTAAAAATTAGAACTCTCAATCTACTCCTATCTTTAAGATTTAATTTGTTCATCTAGGAAAGTCTATCTATAAAAATGAGATTGCTGCTATATAAATGAGAACAAATACAACCCATCATTTAATTGCTTGGAAGAAATTGACTAACTTTTTAGAAAAATACTAAGTATTTCTCCTATGTAAAATAGTTTATTTTGTTCTATTCCCATTATTATATTGTTAAATTATTGTTTTATAAAATGAATAAAAACATTTTTGAGAAAAAAAAAAACAACACTAGTAAGCATAAAAAAATGCAGATACCATGATGTGACATAATGTCTGATAGCTAAGACTTGTGACAGAGTGTTACCAATTCAGCAGTATGGCAGAGAAAATATTTGGTGCAATCATAGATAGGAGCAAAGTAATCACAGTGAAGAAAAATATGAGGTGTATGTGTGCTGAGCGGTGAGTGGCAGAGGAGAACTGAAAAATGATTCACTTTTCTGAAAGTATTAAAACAGTAACACAGAAGAAAACAGCCAGAGAAACAATAAGAGCAAGCATGCAGAAAAGTAATGATCAGGATAGTATGTAGCATTAATGAACACACTCATAAATAGATGAAAAGTAATAATCAGGATAGTATGTAGCATAAATGAGCACACTCATAAGTAGATGAAAAGTAATAATCAGGATAATATGTAGCATAAATGAGCACACTCATAAGTAGATGAAATGTAATAATCAGGCTAGTATGTAGCATAAATGAACACACTCATAAGTAGATGAAAAGTAATAATCAGGCTAATATGTAGCATAAATGAGTACACTCATAAGTAGATGAAAAGTAATAATCAGGATAGTATGTAGCATAAATGAACACACTGATAAGTAGATGTAATAAAATAATTCATTCAGTAAAGTAGTAAAATGGGTAATAAGAGTACCTGTACACTTTAATAACATCATACTGCTAACATTTTAGTGGAGAAAATAACATACCAAAAGTTATTTGTAGCATGTATAATTGTTGAGCATGGGATGTGAAGGAGAATGTGGAGTGAGTCAAGGAAGGTTGAAGACAGAAAAGGAGAGAGACAGAAAAGTAATTAAAAATAGAGGAACAAGGGGATGTGTATAGCTATCTTCTACCCAGGTTCAGGAAATCCAGGCAGTGATACAGAGTTTGGCACCATGCTTACTCTAAAGTCAGGGTGTGCCCATCTGGCTAAACACCATACAGATAGAGAACATCAGTGGCCCATCAAACAGGTCCCCTTCAGTGTGCTTGAGTGAGTTAAACAGACCCTGAGAGAGGAACAACAGGGCTTGTTGTACTGGGGAGTAATCCAAAAGTCAAGTAGTTAAACCATAAACATACTGTTACATGTTAATATATAGTAATAGTATACATTTCTGATATCTAATCTAAAATAGCCTTAAGTTAAAAAAACAGTAAGTGAAGGGAGAAGTGTAGTAGTAGATGGTGGGCCCCACCAAAATGTTCCAAATTGGGCTCTTCACTTGCTAAGGCCAGCCCTGGATAGTTCATTGCGCTTGATAAACATGGTTGAACATAGGTTATATTGACTGAGATATTCTCATATAATGATATTGTAAATCATAATTCCATTTAAATGCTATTGTGTCATTAATATCACTACCACACATTCCTTAATTAATTGCCAGACAGGTCACAGAAAGGAACACAGGACTCTTCATATTTACTGAACTTACTTAAAATGAAATAATGTCTATAAAACTTAATGTTTTTTATTAATTTTGTTTTGCTGTATGCTTAGATCAAAATTTTATTTTAATATCACTTATCTTGGGTCTTTTTTATAATTATAGTAATCAAGAAAGCAGGTAGACCACCACCACGAACGTTGTAACAGCTTTATTACATAAAATCCAAGGAAAGTAAGCGCTTTCGCGTGCTGCCAATGCACGCTTCTTCAGACAAGTTTAAAACAAATGTAATAGCCCACATCTTATATATCTACCA
Organism: Protopterus annectens; assembly: GCF_019279795.1. Classification (NCBI taxonomy): domain Eukaryota; kingdom Metazoa; phylum Chordata; order Ceratodontiformes; family Protopteridae; genus Protopterus; species Protopterus annectens. Next base: position 1,564,086,713 of record NC_056743.1, on the reverse strand, counting down.
ACAGTATGGCTTAATTAATTAATCAATTGAATGATTGCTCATTACATCATGTATTCACTTGAACAGCATAAAATCTCATTTAAAGCTATGCCGTATAAGTTAAAGAGTTATAGCCCTTAAATATTGAAGTAAAAATCAAATCAAAACAACTCTTATATATATTCAATGTACTTGAATGGCATAGAAACCCATTAAGGGCTGCGCCGCATAAAATAAAGAGCTGTGATGCTTAAATGTTAAAATTAAAAACGAAGCAACTTTAATATGCATTAGATCTGAAGTGAAACATTTCTTTATAACATTCCTTTCACTCTTACAGAGAACATGTGTAAATAAATAAATAAAGCAGTGCATCAAAGTCATGCAATATGAAAAGAATGCAGTAAAAATAATAAAACCCTAATCTTATTAAAAATCTTGTCTTACATCCTAATGGATTATTTAGCACCAATATACAATGTTATAAAGGAATTTATGTAGAAACAAAAATAGGGAGGGACTGAACTGCATGGTGTATATTCAATATTAATCTAAAATGTGTCATTTGTGTATAATTATTCTACATCAAATGTTTATCAAATTTTAAAGTGCATGAGTGCTCGTATTTAAATATGAAGTCACTATTAGTTTCTTAATTAAATAAATAGGAAATATAAATATATAAAAAGTCCAATTATATATCCAATTATATATATTCAGATTTAACATTTGAATTTGATAATATATATAGAAAACCTATCTATATATAAACCTGGATATAAAAAGATAAACATATATAAATATATCCATATGCACCAGTAAAACATGTATGCACCACTGTGTCAAGGAAAAATGGTAGCTATATCTAGAACCATATAAATAAACATACACATTTCCATTATATTGTTAAAATTCCTTGAAATTGTATCATGTTATGTATATAAGAAAATATGTTAAAAAATTTTTAAAAAGTATAAACAATAAAAATAAGATAAGAATACATCACTCAAGACAGATTGTTATATACACATAATTCATGGTATTCGATCTACATGTTAATTATTCCAAATATAAGGAACTAAGCTCTACTTCTTATAGAAGACCTGCATAACGGATGAAATAATAGACTATAAAATGAAAGGGGGTAGTAACACACATCACAGTGTCAGAAATATATATTATATAAGTCAATATATATGAAAAATATATGTATGCATTACAAATTCATCAGAAATGAACAGGTAACACTGAAAGATGAAGCTGAAATTTCATTAAATAACTATATATATTCAGTTATAAGATCATATATATAATGATGGAACATGTATCCATAAAACTAGGTCTAAAAAGCGGTCAATGATATTTACGCTTCTTTAAGTGTGACCTAATGCTGACATAGCTATTAAGGCCTGGATGTTTCTGTGCTCTCATCTTAAAAATCCAATGTAACTCTAGACTCTCTAGGTCATTGAAGTTATCTCCTCTTCTAGGGTTGAGTATTCTTTTTTGTAATACCCTAAACACAAATGTATGATTTGGAAATTCAATAATATGTTTGGATAGAGCATTTTTTACATCTTTCTTTCTTATAGCATATAAGTGCTCTTGTATTCTGTCCCTTAGTCTTCTCGTTGTCATGCCCACATAAAAAGCCGGGCATGACACACAAGTGGCTAAATAAATTACATTAGTGTCAACACAGCTGGCTGAACAACCAATATCAAAATCATACAATAATTCTGGATGTTGAAATGTGTTAACAGTCGATATCCATTTACATGAGCTACATCCTCCACAAGGAGTAGTACCCCTGTTAGCTTCTTGTCCATCTATTTTGTAAGATTTTTCATTACATAGAATTCTTTTTAAATTTTGCATGTTCTTATATGTGAAAGATGCTTTACTACCTATTAATTTCTTTATTTCTTCATTAGTAGTTAAAATAGACCAATTGTTCTTAATAATATCAGTGATGTATGCATTGTCACTGGTATAGCTGATAATACATCTAACTGATTTGTGCTCTTGATAATCTAGGTGTCTAGTGCCATCTCTATGTTGAGACAGCATCCTGGGTTTATATTCAGCATCATTCATGAATTTACCTTTTACGACCGCTATATTTTGTTCATTGTAGCCTCTGTCAAGAAGCAAATGTTCTAGTTTATGGAATTCAGCTTTACATTCGGTTCTATCTTGACAAATCCTGTTCAATCTGGTGAATTGTCCTTTTATAATGTTGGAGAAAATAAATCTTGGGTGCATACTATCATATTCTAATAAGGAATTTTTCCAACACTCTTTTCTGTGAAGGGACGTAACTAATTTACCTTGACTTTCTTTTCTAATGTTAAGATCTAAAAAATTGACATTAGAATAAGAATATTCCATTGAAAATCTGAGGAAATCTGTAGTTTTCTCTAGATCATCTACAAAAGCTTTGAGTTCCTCTGGTGTTCCATCCCAAATTAATAGTACGTCATCCACAAATCTAAAGTATGCCAATACCTGATGAAATGCAGGATGTAAAAACAGGCATGTGGTTTCCCATTTATATACGACCAAATTCGCGTATGAATTGGCGCAGGGGGTGCCCATGGCCACCCCCCACTGTTGTATATAATAGGAATTGTTGAACATCATGGCATTCTTCGTAAGGACTATCTCTAATAATGCATTTAACAAAATCTGTTCACTATTATTGTATGCCCCAAAATTATTCAATATGTATCTTATAGCCTCTAAGCCATAAGTATTTGGTATTGCCGTGAAAAGGCTCTGCACATCTAGTGTGACCAATAGATGTTTATCAGAAATTCGTTTCTCTAAACCAGTAAGATGTTGAATTAACTGGTATGAGTCTTTTAAAATTGTATCAACACTGTTTACTATTGGTTTCAGTTTCTTTTCAATAAATATTGAAATGTTTTCAGTAACCCACTGATGACCTACTACTATGGGGCGTAAGGGTGGAGGTGTTATACCCTTGTGCATCTTGGGTAGCCCTTTTATGTATGGTATTAGTGGATGTTCAATAAGTAAAAATAAGTAAAAATCATAACTTATTTGTCTGGTAACCATCATATCATATATATCATGATGTACCTCATATATTAATTTATCTATTGTTTTCTTATCTATCTTTTTGTATGTGAGGTCATCCTTTAACATTATATCCATATAAGCTAAATAATCAACCTGATTCAATACAACAATCCCGCCTCCTTTGTCTGCAGGTCTAATTATCACAGTTTCATCTTTGGCTAAATTATTCATGGCTAGCCTTTCCTCTTTAGAAACATTATGAAACAATGAGAGTGTGCCTTTTTTATAATTTGCATAATGTGTGTATAGATCATTTTCGCATGCTTTAATGAAACATTCTATATAGGGATGTATCGTGGGTGAAAAAGTACTCTTTCTTTTAAAGCATTCAAAATTATTCATTCTCTCATTAACACTTACATTATTTGTAGTAGTTTCTTTGAAGAAAAGCGCCAAAGCTATATTACGAGTAAATAAACGCAGCTCAGTTAATATGGTAGAAACATTACTAACTTGAGCCGGTATGAAGCTCAGTCCTTTATTTAAAAGTTTATAGTCTGTCTCCGTCAGTATTCTGTCCGATAGGTTAAAAACCAAGTCGTTCAGTCCTTTCCTCGCCCTCTCTTGCTCGTCGGTTCTCCTGACATCCTTCTTTTCCGTCTGCCATGACTGGTGGATCTTCCCCTCGACTCTCTTCTTTCGTGTACGGGAAGAGGTAAAAAAGAATCCAGGTTGGTTTGCTGTAATTTGGGTCTCGCTCCAGGCCCATGCTGAGTTGGGAGTGCTAGCTGGTTGGTATAATTATAGTTCCCTCCCCCCTGTACATTGTTTTCATGCTGCTTAGCAGATCTCTGTTTTGATATTCATGTGTGAACCAGTTTAGAGAGTTTGCTTGAATAGTGCTTGCATCCAGGCTAGGAACTATATGTTCCATTGGGAAGAAGGGGGTTATGTTATAAGTTTTTGATTACTATTTCTAGAGGTATGTTTCTGTGTCTGTGTCAATTATAATATTTTACAATCAATATACTGGGTCATATTAAAGCATGGCTTTAATTTCATCAGTTTCATTGACTTTTGTATATATGAAATAATTCTCATAAAATTCACATTTCTTACTATCTTAAAATGACCTCTTTAAAATATGTTTCTTTGAGTATAAATACATTTAGCACTGGTGGCAAGAGGGCTAACCTCATTAAATATCTTAAATTACTTAATATTCAAGTTGTCTTCTCACAGGTAGCTCATAACTTAGAGATTATTTAGTTTTATTTGTTTCATGTTTTAGAGAGGAGAGGCACTGTAATTTGTATAAGCTCATGTGTGATTACCGGGGGGGGGGGGTTAAGTCTAGCTGTGAAAGTCTGGATGAAGTTAAGTACTTTTATTTATTTATTTATTTATTTATTCATTCATTCATTTATTTTTTTTTATCATTTGTTGGCAGGGTTAGTCCCAATAGGCCAATGACCTCTTTTCAGGGGAGACCCAAGGTGGTATTCTGCTGCTAGGTGAAATTTGGGCAGGGCATCGGGGAACTTTCCTTACTCTTTTTGATAAGTGGTGTGGGATCTTTTACTTCCATTTCAACTACCACTAACAAAAGGAGATGGGACCATTGTTTAACATCTCATCCAAAGGACAACACACACAGTGTGGCAGTCCCTTAATGCTATACTACAGTGTCAGTAATCCAGTCACCTGGAGTGGGAATAGAAAATACAGCCTTCTGATCTTCCAGGCCCAAAGGTAAGTGTGCTACCTGCTGTACCACTGACATGGATATGGAGAAACTAAATTGTTTTGGCAAAGTTATCAATTATTTTTGTTTTGACAATGCTATGCTGCATATTCTTGTTATTGAATATTGAAAAAGGAAGTTTACTTTGGTTAAAGATTTCACTGAAACTATTTTTTTATACTTTTACCTGCTATTCTTATTAGTTTGGAACTTAATCCTGAGTTAATAAGGTTTATGTTTCCATTGCTTTAGTATTCAAGTTAAACTAGTTAAAGTAACTATTTGTCCTATTTTAGGCCACAGTACTTTTGTCTTCACTTTTGTAGTTAATCAAATAAAGCTTATTTCTTTTAAGCAGCTTCCAGCTTATATTACAAACTTAAATGTCTTTTAGGAATGTTTCCTTTTGGAAATGTAACAATTTCTTTAATCACATAATAATGGAGAGGTAAATGAGGTAATGTTATGGGATTTAATGAAAGCACATCTGTTTGGGAGGATATCAACATGGTAGTAGAATTAAAGAAAGATACTGGATAAATTATTAATTGATTCAAAGACAATATTACTAAATTAAAGTTTAAAATGCAGAAGGGATACAAAGAGCTGTTATCAGAAATGAAATATCTGAATGCTGAATACCAGAAAATCTTACAACATAAGGTCTCTATTAGGCTGGAAAAAGTTAAATTATATTTGCATTTTTTAATGCCAAGAAGTTTACATCAGTTAGCTCTTAGGTTGAAAAGGTTAATTAGATCTAATCATGTGAGTTCCATTTCTCTCCCAAGAAAGAGTAGAAGTGTACTGATGTATGGGACATGCTGCAGTGTTTTAAAACTTATTATGAAAGAATTAACACTAATAGGAATAATTTAGAGGATGACATAATGGTCACTATTTTCTTAACTAATAATATTCATAAAGGTTATTGGTGGGATAGGTTAAGAAATTAAACAAGATTATTACTTGGGTTGAAATTAAAGATCAAATTAAAAAAATCTAAAGGTTAATAATGCCCCTGGGAATGATGGCATTATTTCTGAATTATATAAGCTGTTACCTCAAATGGTCATATCTTTAATTCATATAGTATTTCTGGAAGTCAGAATTACCTTGCTTATCCCCTCCTTCATGGAAATACACATTGATTTCTACTCTATTAAAACAGGATAAGGGCCAATCTCTCTGTTCCTGTTTTAGACCAATCTTGTTGCTAAAGGTTGATTATAAAACTTTGTCTGCTTTTAGCTAATAGATTAAAACATTTTTACTACAATAATACATAGTTATCAAACTGGTTTAATTTTATATAGAGAAACTCAGAACGATATTAAATGAAATATTACTCTTATTAGTTATGCCAATAATAAAAGTAAAGAATTAGGTATGATTAGTCTAGATATAGATAAAGCCTTTCATTTTGTAAAATGGACTTATTAGTCTTAGAAATATATAACTTTCTCTGTGATTTAATATAATTTTTTTCTTTTATGTCAGACTACATTCTTTTATTTCACAATCTATTAAATCACTAAAAGTACTACAAAACAATAACACCAAAATCTAAAGCTCTTGTTTGAAGGGTAGGGGTATCGCTCCCGAATTTCTTAATGGGATATTTCAAGAGGTAAAAACTAAAAGAAAAAAATATGCTTTTTTTCCTTTGTTAGGGAAAGGTTGTCAGTATTAGATGAATATCCCTTTGACTGATGCCAGTAATTCCCAGATTAATTATAATAGGGCTCTTATTCTCGCTTTCAGTACTGACTTCTTTGATTTGAAAGCTGTGATTCAAAAAAATTTAAATATTTTTTTCCATTAATCAAGAACCTCTTAATGTTAATGGCTGTGTTCCAATGACTGTATATGAGAAGAATGACTGTTTTAAATCCATGTTATAGACAATGGGCCCCCCAGAGTACCATGACAATATGGTTAAATGTGGGCATTGCAGCCAATGTAAATATGTTCTTGAGAGATATACATTTTACATTCAAGGTTATAGGACAGCTAGGTTGTGTCAAATATATTATTGTTGAAGTTCAGATGTCATATATTTTGCACAGTGTCAACAATGTGTGTTTTTATATTGGCAAAATTATACAACCATTTAAATTGAGAATTTATCACCACTTTTATGAAATTAAAAAAGGGACAAACATAATGCATTATATAAACACATTAGTTCCCATGGTACCCATAGATTTGGGTTTTATATTATTGATCACATTAATATGGGTCATAGAGGTAGAGCAGGTGATGATTTCCTGGAATTTAAGAGTTAAAATGGCAATTGAAGACCAATGCTACTGTTTATCCTGGTTTGAATGTTATGATTTCAGTTAATAGCATATTGCATTTAAAATCAGTCTTTTGTCTTTGATGTAATTAGTTTTTAATATTTTTGTATGGTTAGGTATCATTTAGTTTCACTACATTCAATATATTTTTACACTTGTTATTTTAATTTTGCTTATAAGTGTGTTTTTACAATATGATTCCTTGACATAGAATGTATTGTAGATTGTTGTATGACTTCACTATGTTTTATGGTGAAGTAATATGAATACATTTTTAAATAAGACTGATGAGTTTATTGATTTAATTGGCCATGTGATTTTAGTGAGGTTATAAATTCAATTACATTTAGTGTGATGTTCTGAAGAAGTCTATGTATTTAGGAAGAAAGAGCTTAATAGCTATTAAAGCAGTGTATGTGGCTATCTGTTCTCGTTTTTTTTATTTGTCAAAAGTACAAAACAGGCTGTTCTCTTTCTAATGATCTTATTTGATTTAGCAATAGAACCCTTCTATAACTATAAAACATAATAACAATATAATAGTTTTAAAAATTAATGACCTTTAGTTATCTAAGATTCAACTATTTGCAGTAACACTGATTCTTCTTTAGTCAATATTAAAAAAAACCTTTAACATATTTTGAAAAAATCCAGTTTAAAATTTAATCAATCCAAAATTAACACATTGCTAATTAATAAAGAAATAGATGATGAATCATTATAAATAATTCACTTGGGACGAAAAGCAATTAAATTACTGAGGAATAGTTCTTGCAGCTAATTTCAATAACATTATAACAATTAATTCTGATTCAATTTTGGATAGTATTAGAACCTTAATAAATAAATAGAATAAAGTATTTTTTTTTATTTTTACTATGGACAAAAGATTAGCTTTGATTGAAATGGTAATGGTAATTTTACCCAAAATACTGTACAGTATAGAACCACTTCTTTACCCCCTTTAAAACATTAAGTAAGTAATTGAATAATATATGCCTGAAATTCCTATGGCACATTGCTAAACGCTGAATAGCCTTAAGTCATCATACCAGAGGATGGAAGAATGGAGGTATTAGTTTTTTTGGCCTTGATTTGTATGCATTACTTTCAGTTATTAAAACAGTTGCTTACTGGTTGGATTCCATTTATGAATCAATCTATCTAAGTTATTAGAACAGTGCTATTCCACCCCACTCTGAAATTTTAAATAACAATATGAAGCGGATGTTAAAAAATTATCAAACTTTTTAATAATCCAACAAATTCTACTTATATCAATAACATATTAATAAACACCCTGACATTAAAGTACGCTTTTCTCCATGTTCCTATAGATTTCATATCTGAAGGTATGAATCTGTTTGAATTGCAGAAGATTTTGAATCTTCTAAGATAGAAACTTATTATAATATAATCCATTTATAAAAGAAGCTAAAATATTAAAAAGCTAAATATATGTTATTTAATGTGTCAGTTTTACTTAGATATGCACAATCACCTTATTGCACAGAACATTAGACAATACTTATTACAGAAAACTGTGTCAAATGTCAGATTGTTCTAAGCAAGGATATCTGTTAACTCTGATAGTAGAAATCCTTATTTACCCATCATTCATACATTACTGAAATATATCATTAACCTCAGTTGATACAAGTATAATTATATCATTCTCACATAAAATTACCTCTTACATACTTTGGAAACTTTTGTCATGGATAATCTTACACAGATTGTTTTATACCCCATAACATTTAAATCACTTATAAGAAGGAAACAATGGCTGTTGAAGATGTAAAGCCTTAGTTTAAAGCTGTTTGGCAACATATTGGGGCTCAATTGTAGGGTAACTTTATTTTGGGGAGAAATTCATGCTTTTCTACAGGCTTTATGATACATTTATCTTATCTAATCTATTAGTTATGTCTAGTGCTATCATTCCCAAGTGTGTGCAAGATCACAATATCCTTTCTTTGTAGTCTGTTAAATATTGTCAGAAAACTGATTACAAAATATTGGGAAAGTGAATTACCTGCTTAATTTGCTCAATTTATAAATGCCACCACCACTGTTTGCAACAATGAATGAACAACTATTAAACTGAGAATTAATAGATTTGCTTCTGAACTCAAATGCTGGACAAAGTTATATTTTTGATTAGATAAATACTAGTTAGCATTTACATTTTCTGTAACATGTTGTGTAGTATAAGAAAATTTACTACCTTGTAATAGAAAACCTGCACAGTTATTATATGGATATTTGTTATTTGTTTGCATCTACTGTAGTTTTAATTTAATACATATTTTTAAAAAGAACTTCTCATCAATTTTTGTGGAAAAAAGCAATTTGTCAATAGGATATGTGGCCACAATAAATGCTATTATGTTTGGCATTTCATAGGGATTACATTTTTTATAATGAGACTATGGGTAAAAATTCAAAGTTTTGGTGTAATTTCAACATATTTATAAAACATAATCTTCTGAAACATATGTTTATTGAGTCCAATGATAAGAATTGTCATCCTACTGTGTAGGGTGAATAATAATTGATTTTGATGTTTAAGTTAAGACTTGTCTTATTTATGAAATCAGTCATATAAATTTATTCTTTTCTTGACACTTCTTTATATACATTTATTATTTATCATGATGCATGCATTATTCCCACAATGTTATCTCAGTTCCCCCGGTGGAAACTATACAGTACATGGGTTCCCTAATGCTGATATTTTGCATATATTTTGGAAAGACAAATATGATTGCCTCTTTTTCATTTCTCCAAATCTTTTGGGGTAATAATACCATGTTGGGAATGGACCTTTTCCTCAGTCAAAATACGATTAAAGCTCATGAAATTAGTATTGTTTGAATCTTTGATGTCAGCCAGAAGTGCTCTTTGCAGTACCTGCAATGGGCCCAGTAATGACTCCTTCTGTAACTTGTACAGAGTTATATGTATTGGTAACATATCTAAATATGATTGTAGAATATTTTTTATAAAGCCTGTTGTTCCTACTACTATTGGAACTGTCTGCGTATCTTTCTTCCATATTGCTCTCATTTCTGCCTGCAAATCCTGATATTTTATGACTTTGTGTCTCTCTGTATTCAATATACTGTAGTCACTGGATGTAGCAATTTCAATGATCAATGCTACTTTTGTCTCCTTTTCATGGACCACTATATGTGGTTTTCTAGCATCTATCTTTTGAACTGTTGGTAATGGGTGATTCCATGAGATGTAGACATCATCATTTTCTGTGATGCTTTGTAGTTCATGTTTCCAGTGTTTTTCAGCAACTTCAGTACAATAATGTTTGCATAATCCCCAGTGCAACAGTCTTGCCACATTAATATGCCTTTCAGTATATAGTCCTTCTGCCGTTAGAATGTCACAACCAGCAATGAGGTGTGCAACTGTTTCCAATTCTGTTTTACAAAACATACATTTATCTGTTTTTCCCACATGTTCAATGGACTTTGTAAACCAACACATATGTAGCCCACTATCTTGGGCCGCCAATATTAACCTTTCATCCTTTGGTTTGAATTTACCTCTCCTTAACCATTCCTGCATTTGTTCCTGATCAACATGAGGTTCATCCAGAAGTTTTCTATACTTGCAACTATATTTATGCATTTCCACATTTACTGCCCTCTCATCTGGTCCTTCACCTTATATTCTTTCTTTTGTTTTTTTGGCACATTCAGTTGCTGCCTGATTTTTATCTATTTTCCATTCCTGCTTGGTGCAGATATACTTCAGCTAGACATAGCAGGGAAGTCATCTTACATTTATTCTTCTCATGTTTCCAAACTTTCACTATGTTTGGGTCTTGTGAGGTCAGCAGATATGTGTGCAGTCCCATGATTGCAGATCTTTACATGTAATCAATTTCAAGGAGACGCATACCTCCTTTGGAATGGGGAATATATAATCTTGGTATGCATAGATTATTATAAATCATTTGGTGAGCATGGAGCATCCTTCTTGTTTTCCTGTCTAATCTATCCAACACATTTTGGGGCCAGTCAATCAGTCAAAACTGTAAGTTAGGACAGAAAGAGTAAATTGGTTTATAGCTTGAATTTTGTTCTTAGATGTCAATGCTCTTTTCAGGATTAATTGAAGTCTTCTAAAGTATTCCTTACTAAGTTTTATTCACATTTGTTCATGTTTTATTGTTGATCCTTCATCAATTCCCAAATATGTATACAGTCCCTCTTGCTCAAGTTCTTTTATATCACATTCTTATCCCAAACTGATGTTTTCTTGGTGCTATAGTTTTCCTGCTTTAAAGGCTGTTTTTGCACATTTTTCATGACCAAATGACATTCTTACATCATCTGAAAAAGTTTTCACAACTTGCAGCTGTGCTTTCAGTTTCCCATCTGATGAGCTATACAGTTTTAAATCACTGACAAAGAGAAGATGAGAAGTCTTTACACTTTGTTGTTTTCTAGGAGCCAAATTATAGCCATGGCCTTAACTGTTATGTAGACAGCTTAATGGGTTTAGGGCAAGTCAGAATAGTAGTGGTGACAGAGAGTCACTCTGGAATATCCCCCATTGAATTTTTATCCCCAGAATAATAATTTGTGCTTTATCATGGCCTAATTGCAAAGTGGTCTGCCACTGTTTCATAATCACTGTAATCTAATAAATCAGTATAGTGTGTATCTTATATATTTTTAAAACTGTTTATCCTTGAATGTGGGATACTTTCAAATGCTTTTTTTTGTAGTCAGTAAATGCCATGCTTAAATTCTTCCACTTTTTACAGTTTTCCACAATGACTTTATTTAACAACAAATGGTCCTTTGTTCCATATGACCTTCTTTTATTGCCCTTTTGTTCTATCGCCATAATTGAGTTTTCTTCTAAATGACTACAAACTCTGTCAAATGCAATTCCAGTGTATAGTTTATAGATTCTCAGAAGGCAAGTTATTGGTCTATAGTTTTTAAGGTAGCTTGCAGGTTCACTCTTAAGCAGGAGCATTGTTTTCCTGTTGTTAGCCAGATTGGTGTCTAATCAGGGAGCACGTATAAATGGTTCTTACTCATGGCTAAATATGTGTGCAAAGATGTTAATACTTTTAACCAGAAGTTAGATACTGCATCTAGACCTGGGGTTTTCCAATTAGAGGCTTTTCTTAACTTTGTTTCAATCTCTCTAGCTGTTACTTCATCCCATTTCATATTGTGTACTTTTGAACTTCTTAATCTTTCTTTTACTTCTGTCCATTTAGCATCTTTGTTATGTTCCACAAGATCTTTATAAATATTTCTCCAAAATGTATCTATTTCTTCTTTTTTAGTGGTCTTTCAGTTCCTTTTACATTGTTTCCCAATTCTCTATAAAACATTTTTGGGTCATCAATAAATTGCTTATTTTGTACTTTTCCTTTATATTTATCTGTGCATCTTCTATGTTTTTCTGCCTGTGCTGACAATATAACACTTAACACTGTTTTTTTAATTTCTGCCAAAGATTACCTGCTTATTTAGTAAAAGTAAAAGGATTTAAAGAATGTTTTCTAAATGAAATAAATCATTACATGGATGTCAATAATAACGGAGACGTTTCAGATATGATCCTATAGGACAGTCTAAAGATGGACTTATATGGCTAAGTTAAAAGTTGGTATTTAAACAAAAGAAAAGAATGAGATAAAAAACTAGTAGACATACACAATGAAATTGATAAGCTAAAACTAAAGCTTTCACCAAATGATAAATCTGCACTAACTGATATATGTAAACTGAATAAGGAATAGCAAGTTATTGTGCAAATCTCTATAAATCAGAGAAAAAAGAAACAAATCAGATTGCAATCTTACTCAATTAATCCTAATTGTCTTCACAAGAGTGCAGTTAGATCTAGACATTTAAATAAAAGAAATCATATCAATGAAATCACATACACTCAAAACAACCAGATTGTTAGAGTTACAGACTTAAAACATATTTTATCATGTTTTAAGAAGCATTATGAGAATGTTAATAATAATAATAATCCACCTACTGGCTTCCTAACAGACAATAGTCAGAAGAAGTTATATAAGCACAACAAAGCAATATAGCTAAACCCTTATCTTTCAAAGAATTAAAAGAACACATAAAAAATCTCAGGACAAATAAAGTACTGGGACTAGATGATCAAATCCCAGAATTGTATACACTTCAGCCTGATAACATATTGAAAGTTTTACTCAACACATTTCAGGAAGTCAAAACTACAAAAATTGACCCACCCTCATGGAAATATTCTATTATATCCCCATTTTAAAACCTAATATAGAATCCAACCTATTATATCTCCCATTTAAAACCTACTATAGAACCCAACCTATGCATATCATACATACCAATATCCCTACTGAATATAGACTACAATATATTTATGTCTGTCCTAGCTGATAGATTAAATAACATACTTCCGGCATTCATTTATGAAAATTAAACTGGTTTTATTAAAAGCAGAAAGGTACAAGATAATTTAATTAGATTATTTTCTTTAATAGATCTAGTGAATAAAAAAGAGAATTAGCTATCTATTTTAAGCCTTGACATAGATAAAGATGTCAACTCTTTAAGTTGTCCTTATCTATTTAATATTTTGCAAAAATATAATTTCCCTTTAAACTTTGTTAGATTAATTAAAAAGCTATATGAAAATTAAATTTCTTATGTAAAGATTGGATCTTATTTATCTTGAGATATTAAAAGGTACTACGCAAGGATGTCCCCTCTATCCATTACTCTTCACCCTTGCCATGGAACCTCTTGTGAATTGCATTAGGAATAATGCCAATGTTAAAGGATAAAATATCAAACTATCCCTTAAGATACAACTGTTTGCTGATGACTTATTAATAAATTCTAATGTTATTGAAAATTCAATAGATCACCTGATGAATAATCTAGATAATTTTGCAAATATCTCTTGATTAAAATTTAATCACAATAAGACTCAGACACTTCTAATAAATAAAAATGTCACTACTAAACTAAAAGCAAATAGCGATATAAAATGGGAAGGTGCACATATTAAATATCTAGGCATCCTTATTGAATTGAATTATAAAAATACACTCACAACTAACTATCAACATCTTATAAATTCAATTACAAGTTTAATAAGTAACTGGAACATATTGTTCTTCACATTTAAAAACAGACTAACCCTAATTAAAATGATATTGCTAGCCAAAATTGTATTTTATTTGTTAGCCAAGCCTTAATGATCCCCCATTAATTAAAACTAAAAAGAAAATAAATAATATTCTACTTAAGTTCCTCTGGTACCCCAAAAAGCCAAGAATTTCACTTCTTTGACATACATCAAGCTGGAAAGAGAGGGATTTAGGGTTTCCAAACATTGATTTGTATCTAAATTCAGCAATTATCAATATAGTGTTGCTTTGGAATAATACTTCTTATACATCATATTTGAAGTTAATGCATGAAAGATTACTTTTGAGTAATAATAAGACATTGCTTGACCTATAACATCAAACACATAGACACATCTTTATATGGATCTTAAAAATATATATTCAAAGTGAGAAGGCAAAACGTGTTCTTACACCTCTTACAAGCAAAATATTGTTGTTGTTCAAAAAGCTTGTTTTCTAATCAACTGTTCAAAAACTTATTAATAATTATTTTTCCAACTGCTTTCACAAATTACTGCTTGATATCTTCACTGGAGGCATACAACAAGAGTACCCCAAAAATCTTAGATTTCATCTAAACCATTATTAATGGTACACTTAAGAACATCTCTTTCATATGTATAATTTATAAGATCCTCAGAAATTATTTTGGTAAACAGATATTGCTTTCTGGAATTATTCTACTAAAGTAAATAGACAAGAATTCTCAGCAAAGGATAAAACACTTTGTTTACAGTCGGTGAAAGGTTCACATCTTCCCTGTTTTGGCGAGTATACACATGGAAATTCTTGCACAGATGTTTTCTTACACCACACAGATTGGCAATAATATACAAGAAAGATGAAGCAGGGTGCTGGAGATGTGGATGTCTTGATGCTGACTAGATACACGTGGTTGTTAATTGTAATCTCTCCATTTTGGTTAGATTTTAGATATCTTTGTAAAGCTTTATGGAATGATAACCGTATAATTTCTGATTCTCTTATTCTTTTCAATATTCCTATTTCTGAAGTTATCCCTAAAAAACAAATATTTTTACTGTGGACAATTCTTTCCATAGCAAAAAAAATGTGTTACTAATAATTGGAACTCTCAATCTACTCCTATCTTTAAGATTTAATTTGTTCATCTAGGAAAGTCTATCTATAAAAATGAGATTGCTGCTATAAAAATGAGAACAAATACAACCCATCATTTAATTGCTTGGAAGAAATTGACTAACGTTTTAGAAAAATACTAAGTATTTCTCCTATGTAAAATAGTTTATTTTGTTCTATTCCTATTATTACATTGTTAAATTATTGTTTTATAAAATGAATAAAAACATTTTTGAGAAAAAAAAAAACAACACTAGTAAGCATAAAAAAATGCAGATACCATGATGTGACATAATGTCTGATAGCTAAGACTTGTGACAGACTGTTACCAATTCAGCAGTATGGCAGAGAAAATATTTGGTGCAATCATAGATAGCAGCAAAGTAATCACAGTGAAGAAAAATATGAGGTGCATGTGTGCTGAGCGGTGAGTGGCAGAGGAGAACTGAAAAATGATTCACTTTTCTGAAAGTATTAAAACAATAACACAGAAGAAAACAGCCAGAGAAACAATAAGAGCAAGCATGCAGAAAAGTAATGATCAGGATAGTATGTAGCATTAATGAACACACTCATAAATAGATGAAAAGTAATAATCAGGATAGTATGTAGCATAAATGAACACACTCAAAAGTAGATGAAAAGTAATAATCAGGCTAGTATGTAGAATAAATGAGCACACTCATAAGTAGATGAAAAGTAATAATCAGGATATTATGTAGCATAAATGAGCACACTCATAAGTAGATGAAAAGTGATAATCAGGATAATATGTAGCATAAATGAGCACACTCGTAAGTAGATGAAATGTAATAATCAGGCTAGTATGTAGCATAAATGAACACACTCATAAGTAGATGAAAAGTAATAATCAGGCTAGTATGTAGCATAAATGAGTACACTCATAAGTAGATGAAAAGTAATAATCAGGATAGTATGTAGCATAAATGAACACGCTGATAAGTAGATGTGATAAAATAATTCATTCAGTAAAGTAGTAAAATGGGTAATAAGAGTACCTGTACACTTTAATAACATCATACTGCTAACATTTTAGTGGAGAAAATAACATACCAAAAGTTATTTGCAGCATGTATAATTGTTGAGCATGGGATGTGAAGGAGAATGTGGAGTGAGTCAAGGAAGGTTGAAGACAGAAAAGGAGAGAGGCAGAAAAGTAATTAAAAATAGAGGAACAAGGGGATGTGTATAGCTATCTTCTACCCAGGTTCAGGAAATCCAGGCAGTGATACAGAGTTTGGCACCATGCTTACTCTAAAGTCAGGGTGTGCCCATCTGGCTAAACACCATACAGATAGAGAACATCAGTGGCCCATCAAACAGGTCCCCTTCAGTGTGCTTGAGTGAGTTAAACAGACCCTGAGAGAGGAGCAACAGGGCTTGTTGTACTGGGGAGTAATCCAAAAGTCAAGTAGTTAAAACATAAACATACTGTTACATGTTAATATATAGTAATAGCATACATTTCTGATATCTAATCTAAAATAGCTTTAAGTTAAAAAAACAGCAAGTGAAGGGAGAAGTGTAGTAGTAGATGGTGGACCCCACCAAAATGTTCCAAATTGGGCTCCTCACTTGCTAAGGCCAGCCCTGGATAGTTCATTGCGCTTGATAAACATGGTTGAACATAGGCTATATCGACTGAGATATTCTCATATAATGATATTGTAAATCATATTTCCATTTAAATGCTATTGTGTCATTAATATCACTACCATACATTCCTTAATTAATTGCCAGACAGGTCACAGAAAGGAACACAGGACTCTTCATATTTACTGAACTTACTTAAAATGAAATAATGTCTATAAAACTTAATGTTTTTTATTAATTTTGTTTTGCTGTATGCTTAGATCAAAATTTTATTTTAATATCACTTATCTTGGGTCTTTTTTATAATTATAGTTCCTTCCCCCCTGTAAATTGTTTTCATGCTGCTTAGCAGATCTCTGTTTTGATATTCATGTGTGAACCAGTTTAGAGAGTTTGCTTGAATAGTGCTTGCATCCAGGCTAGGAATTATATGTTCCATTGGGAAGAAGGGGGTTATGTTATAAGTTTTTGATTACTATTTCTAGAGGTATGTTTTTGTGTCAGTGTCAATTATAATATTTTACAATCAATATACTGGGTCATATTAAAGCATGGCTTTAATTTCATCAGTTTCAATGACTTTTGTATATATGAAATAATTCTCATAAAATTCACATTTCTTACTATCTTAAAATGACCTCTTTAAAATATGTTTCTTTGAATATAAATAAATTTAGCACTGGTGGCAAGAGGGCTAACCTCATTAAATATCTTAAATTACTTAATATTCAAGTTGTCTTCTCACAGGTAGCTCATAACTTAGAGATTACTTAGTTTTATTTGTTTCATGTTTTAAAGAGGAGAGGCACTGTAATTTTTATAGGCTCATGTGTGATTACCGGGGGGGGGGGGTTAAGGCTAGCTGTGAAAGTCTGGATGAAGTTAAGTACTTTTATTTATTTATTTATTCATTCATTTATTTAATTTTTGTATCATTTGTTGACAGGGTTAGCCCCAATAGGCCAATGACCTCTTTTCAGGGGAGACCCAAGGTGGTATTCTGCTGCTAGGTGAAATTTGGGCAGGGCATCGGGGAACTTTCCTTACTCTTTTTGATAAGTGGTGTGGGATCTTTTACATCCATTTCAACTACCACTAACAAAAGGAGATGGGACCATTGTTTAACATCTCATCCAAAGGACAACACACACAGTGTGGCAGTCCCTTAATGCTATACTACAGTGTCAGTAATCCAGTCACCTGGAGTGGGAATAGAAAATACAGCCTTCTGATCTTCCAGGCCCAAAGATAAATGTGCTACCTGCTGTACCACTGACATAGATATGGAGAAACTAAATTGTTTTGGCAAAGTTATCAATTAATTTTGCTTTGACAATGCTATGCTGCATATTCTTGTTATTGAATATTGAAAAAGGAAGTTTACTTTGGTTAAAGATTTCACTGAAACTATTTTTTTATACTTTTACCTGCTATTCTTATTAGTTTGGAACTTAATCCTGAGTTAATAAGGTTTATGTTTCCATTGCTTTAGTATTCAAGTTAAACTAGTTAAAGTAACTATTTGTCCTATTTTAGGCCACAGTACTTTTGTCTTCACTTTTGTAGTTAATCAAATAAAGCTTATTTCTTTTAAGCAGCTTCCAGCTTATATTACAAACTTAAATGTCTTTTAGGAATGTTTCCTTTTGGAAATGTAACAATTTCTTTAATCACATAATAATGGAGAGGTAAATGAGGTAATGTTATGGGATTTAATGAAAGCACATCTGTTTGGGAGGATATCAACATGGTAGTAGAATTAAAGAAAGATACTGGATAAATTATTAATTGATTCAAAGACAATATTACTAAATTAAAGTTTAAAATGCAGAAGGGATACAAAGAGCTGTTATCAGAAATGAAATATCTGAATGCTGAATACCAGAAAATCTTACAACATAAGGTCTCTATTAGGCTGGAAAAAGTTAAATTATATTTGCATTTTTTAATGCCAAGAAGTTTACATCAGTTAGCTCTTAGGTTGAAAAGGTTAATTAGATCTAATCATGTGAGTTCCATTTCTCTCCCAAGAAAGAGTAGAAGTGTACTGATGTATGGGACATGCTGCAGTGTTTTAAAACTTATTATGAAAGAATTAACACTAATAGGAATAATTTAGAGGATGACATAATGGTCACTATTTTCTTAACTAATAATATTCATAAAGGTTATTGGTGGGATAGGTTAAGAAATTAAACAAGATTATTACTTGGGTTGAAATTAAAGATCAAATTAAAAAAATCTAAAGGTTAATAATGCCCCTGGGAATTATGGCATTATTTCTGAATTATATAAGCTGTTACCTCAAATGGTCATATCTTTAATTCATATAGTATTTCTGGAAGTCAGAATTACCTTGCTTATCCCCTCCTTCATGGAAATACACATTGATTTCTACTCTATTAAAACAGGATAAGGGCCAATCTCTCTGTTCCTGTTTTAGACCAATCTTGTTGCTAAAGGTTGATTATAAAAGTTTATGTCTGCTTTTAGCTAATAGATTAAAACATTTTTACTACAATAATACATAGTCATCAAACTGGTTTAATTTTATATAGAGAAACTCAGAACGATATTAAATGAAATATTACTCTTATTAGTTATGCCAATAATAAAAGTAAAGAATTAGGTATGATTAGTCTAGATATAGATAAAGCTTTTTATTTTGTAAAATGGACTTATTAGTCTTAGAAATATATAACTTTCTCTGTGATTTAATATCATTTTTTTCTCTTATGTCAGACTACATTCTTTTATTTCACAATCTATTAAATCACTAAAAGTACTACAAAACAATAATGCCAAAATCTAAAGCTCTTGTTTGAAGGGTAGGGGTATCGCTCCCGAATTTCTTAATGGGATATTTCAAGAGGTAAAAACTAAAAGAAAAAAATATGCTTTTTTTCCTTTGTTAGGGAAAGGTTGTCAGTATTAGATGAATATCCCTTTGACTGATGCCAGTAATTCCCAGATTAATTATAATAGGGCTCTTATTCTCGCTTTCAGTACTGACTTCTTTGATTTGAAAGCTGTGATTCAAAAAAATTTAAATATTTTTTTCCATTAATCAAGAACATCTTAATATTAATGGCTGTGTTCCAATGACTGTATATGAGAAGAATGACTGTTTTAAATCCATGTTATAGATAATGGGCCACCCAGAGTACCATGACAATATGGTTAAATGTGGGCATTGCAGCCAATGTAAATATGTTCTTGAGAGATATACCTTTTACATTCAAGGTTATAGGACAGCTAGGTTGTGTCAAATATATTATTGTTGAAGTTCAGATGTCATATATTTTGCACAGTGTCAACAATGTGTGTTTTTATATTGGCAAAATTATACAACCATTTAAATTGAGAATTTATCACCACTTTTAAGAAATTAAAAAAGGGACAAACATAATGCATTATATAAACACATTAGTTCCCATGGTACCCATAGATTTGGGTTTTATATTATTGATCACATTAATATGGGTCATAGAGGTAGAGCAGGTGATGATTTCCTGGAATTTAAGAGTTAAAATGGCAATTGAAGACCAATGCTACTGTTTATCCTGGTTTGAATGTTATGATTTCAGTTAATAGCATATTGCATTTAAAATCAGTCTTTTGTCTTTGATGTAATTAGTTTTTAATATTTTTGTATGGTTAGGTATCATTTAGTTTCACTACATTCAATATATTTTTACACTTGTTATTTTAATTTTGCTTATAAGTGTGTTTTTACAATATGATTCCTTGACATAGAATGTATTGTAGATTGTTGTATGACTTCACTATGTTTTATGGTGAAGTAATATGAATACATTTTTAAATAAGACTGATGAGTTTATTGATTTAATTGGCCATGTGATTTTAGTGAGGTTATAAATTCAATTACATTTAGTGTGATGTTCTGAAGAAGTCTATGTATTTAGAAGAAAGAGCTTAATAGCTATTAAAGCAGTGTATGTGGCCATCTGTTCCCGTATTTTATTTGTCAAAAGTACAAAACAGGCTGTTCTCTTTCTAATGATCTTATTTGATTTAGCAATAGAACCCTTCTATAACTATAAAACATAATAACAATATAATAGTTTTAAAAATTAATGACCTTTAGTTATCTAAGATTCAACTATTTGCAGTAACACTGATTCTTCTTTAGTCAATATTAAAAAAAACCTTTAACATATTTTGAAAAAATCCAGTTTAAAATTTAATCAATCCAAAATTAACACATTGCTAATTAATAAAGAAATAGATGATGAATCATTATAAATAATTCACTTGGGACGAAAAGCAATTAAATTACTGAGGAATAGTTCTTGCAGCTAATTTCAATAACATTATAACAATTAATTCTGATTCAATTTTGGATAGTATTAGAACCTTAATAAATAAATAGAATAAAGTATTTTTTTTTATTTTTACTATGGACAAAAGATTAGCTTTGATTGAAATGGTAATGGTAATTTTACCCAAAATACTGTACAGTATAGAACCACTTCTTTACCCCCTTTAAAACATTAAGTAAGTAATTGAATAATATATGCCTAAAATTCCTATGGCGCATTGCTAAAAGCTGAATAGCCTTAAGTCATCATACCAGAGGATGGAAGAATGGAGGTATTAGTTTTCTTGGCCTTGATTTGTATGCATTACTTTCAGTTATTAAAACAGTTGCTTACTGGTTGGATTCCATTTATGAATCAATCTATCTAAGTTATTAGAACAGTGCTATTCCACCCCACTCTGAAATTTTAAATAACAATATGAAGTGGATGTTAAAAACTTATCAAACTTTTTAATAATCCAACAAATTCTACTTATATCAATAACATATTAATAAACACCCTGACATTAAAGTATGCTTTTCTCCATGTTCCTATAGATTTCATATCTGAAGGTATGAATATGTTTGAATTGCAGAAGATTTTGAATCTTCTAAGATAGAAACTTATTATAATATAATCCATTTATAAAAGAAGCTAAAATATTAAAAAGCTAAATATATGTTATTTAATGTGTCAGTTTTACTTAGATATTTACAATCACCTTATTGCACAGAACGTTAGACAATACTTATTACAGAAAACTGTGTCAAATGTCAGATTCTTCTAAGCAAGTATATCTGTTAACTCTGATAGTAGAAATCCTTATTTACCCATCATTCATACATTACTGAAATATATCATTAACCTCAGTTGATACAAGTATAATTATATCATTCTCACATAAAATTACCTCTTACATACTTTGGAAACTTTTGTCATTGATAATCTTACACAGATTGTTTTATACCCCATAACATTTAAATCACTTATAAGAAGGAAACAATGGCTGTTGAAGATGTAAAGCCTTAGATTAAAGCTGTTTGGCAACATATTGGGGCTCAATTGTAGGGTAACTTTATTTTGGGGAGAAATTCAAGCTTTTCTACAGGCTTTATGATACATTTATCTTATCTAATCTATTAGTTATGTCTAGTGCTATCATTCCCAAGTGTGTGCAAGATCACAATATCCTTTCTTTGTAGTCTGTTAAATATTGTCAGAAAACTGATTACAAAATATTGGGAAAGTGAATTACCTGCTTAATTTGCTCAATTTATAAATGCCACCACCACTGTTTGCAACAATGAATGAACAACTATTAAACTGAGAATTAATAGATTTGCTTCTGAACTCAAATGCTGGACAAAGTTATATTTTTGATTAGATAAATACTAGTTAGCATTTACATTTTCTGTAACATGTTGTGTAGTATAAGAAAATGTACTGCCTTGTTATAGACAAACCTGCACAGTTATTATATGGATATTTGTTATTTGTTTGCATCTACTGTAGTTTAAATTTAATACATATTTTTAAAAAGAACTTTCCATTAATTTTTGTGAAAAAAAGCAATTTGTCAATAGGATATGTGGCCACAATAAATGCTATTATGTTTGGCCTTTCATAGGTATTACATTTTTTATAATGAGACTATGGGTAAAAATTCAAAGTTTTGGTGTAATTTCAACATATTTATAAAACATAATCTTCTGAAACATGTGTTTATTGAGTCCAATGATAAGAATTGTCATCCTACTGTGTAGGATGAATAATAATTGATTTTGATGTTTAAGTTAAGACTTGTCTTATTTATGAAATCAGTCATATAAATTTATTCTTTTCTTGACACTTCTTTATATATATTTATTATTTATCATGATGCATGCATTATTCCCACAATGTTATCTCAGTTCCCCCGGTGGAAACTATACAGTACATGGGTTCCCTAATGCTGACATTTTGCATATATTTTGGAAAGACAAATATGATTGCCTCTTTTTCGTTTCTCCAAATCTTTTGGGATAATAATACCATGTTGGGAATGGACCTGTTCCTCAGTCAAAATACGATTAAAGCTCATGAAATTAGTATTGTTTGAATCTTTGATGTCAGCCAGAAGTGCTCTTTGCAGTACCTGCAATGGGCCCAGTAATTACTCCTTCTGTAACTTGTACAGAGTTATATGTATTGGTAACATATCTAAATATGATTGTAGATTATTTTTTATAAAGCCTGTTGTTCCTACTACTATTGGAACTGTCTGGGTATCTTTCTTCCATATTGCTCTCATTTCTGCCTGCAAATCCTGATATTCTATGACTTTGTGTCTCTCTGTATTCAAGATACTGTAGTCACTGGATGTAGCAATTTCAATGATCAATGCTACTTTTGTCTTCTTTTCATGGACCACTATATGTGGTTTTCTAGCATCTGTCTTTTGAACTGTTGGTAATGGGTGATTCCATGAGATGTAGACGTCATCATTTTCTGTGATGCTTTGTAGTTCATGTTTCCAGTGTTTTTCAGCAACTTCAGTACAATAATGTTTGCATAATCCCCAGTGCAACAGTCTTGCCACATTATTATGCCTTTCAGTATATAGTCCTTCTGCCGTTAGAATGTCACAACCAGCAATGAGGTGTGCAACTGTTTCCAATTCTGTTTTACAGAACATACATTTATCTGTTTTTCCCACATGTTCAATGGACTTTGTAAACCAACACATATGTAGCCCACTTTCTTGGGCCGCCAATATTAACCTTTCATCCTTTGGTTTGAATTTACCTCTCCTTAACCATTCCTGCATTTGTTCCTGATCAACATGAGGTTCATCCAGAAGTTTTCTATACTTGCAACTATATTTATGCATTTTCCACATTTACTGCCCTCTCATCTGGTCCTTCACCTTATATTCTTTCTTTTGTTTTTTTGGCACATTCAGTTGCTGCCTGATTTTTATCTATTTTCCATTCCTGCTTGGTGCAGATATACTTCAGCTAGACATAGCAGGGAAGTCATCTTACATTTATTCTTCTCATGTTTCCAAACTTTCACTATGTTTGAGTCTTGTGAGGTCAGCAGATATGTGTGCAGTCCCATGATTGCAGATCTTTACATGAAATCAATTTCAAGGAGACGCATACCTCCTTTGGAATGGGGAATATATAATCTTGGTATGCATTGATTATTATAAATCATTTGGTGAGCATGGAGCATCCTTCTTGTTTTCCTGTCTAATCTATCCAACACATTTTGGGGCCAGTCAATCAGTCAAAACTGTAAGTTAGGACAGAAAGAGTAAATTGGTTTATAGCTTGAATTTTGTTCTTAGATGTCAATGCTCTTTTCAGGATTAATTGAAGTCTTCTAAAGTATTCCTTACTAAGTTTTATTCACATTTGTTCATGTTTTATTGTTGATCCTTCATCAATTCCCAAATATGTATACAGTCCCTCTTGCTCAAGTTCTTTTATATCACATTCTTATCCCAAACTGATGTTTTCTTGGTGCTATAGTTTTCCTGCTTTAAAGGCTGTTTTTGCACATTTTTCATGACCAAATGACATTCTTACATCATCTGAAAAAGTTTTCACAACTTGCAGCTGTGCTTTCAGTTTCCCATCTGATGAGCTATACAGTTTTAAATCATTGACAAAGAGAAGATGAGAAGTCTTTACACTTTGTTGTTTTCTAGGAGCTAAATTATAGCCATGGCCTTAACTGTTATGTAGACAGCTTAATGGGTTTAGGGCAAGTCAGAATAGTAGTGGTGACAGAGAGTCACTCTGGAATATCCCCCATTGAATTTTTATCCCCAGAATAATAATTTGTGCTTTATCATGGCCTAATTGCAAAGTGGTCTGCCACTGTTTCATGATCACTGTAATCTAATAAATCAATATAGTGTGTATCTTATATATTTTTAAGAACTGTTTATCCTTGAATGTGGGATACTTTCAAATGCTTTTTTTGTAGTCAGTAAATGCCATGCTTAAATTCTTCCACTTTTTACAGTTTTCCACAATGACTTTATTTAACAACAAATGGTCCTTTGTTCCATATGACCTTCTTTTATTGCCCTTTTGTTCTATCGCCATAATTGAGTTTTCTTCTAAATGACTATAAACTCTGTCAAATGCAATTCCAGTGTATAGTTTATAGATTCTCAGAAGGCAAGTTATTGGTCTATCGTTTTTAAGGTAGCTTGCAGGTTCACTCTTAAGCAGGAGCATTGTTTTCCTGTTTTTAGCCAGGTTGGTGTCTAATCAGGGAGCACGTATAAATGGTTCTTACTCATGGCTAAATATGTGTGCAAAGATGTTAATACTTTTAACCAGAAGTTATATACTGCATCTAGACCTGGGGTTTTCCAATTAGAGGCTTTTCTTAACTTTGTTTCAATCTCTCTAGCTGTTACTTCATCCCATTTCATATTGTGTACTTTTAAACTTCTTAATCTTTCTTTTACTTCTATCCATTTAGCATCTTTGTTATGTTCCACAAGATCTTTATAAATATTTCTCCAAAATGTATCTATTTCTTCTTTTTTAGTGGTATTTCAGTTCCTTTTACCTTGTTTCCCAATTCTCTATAAAACATTTTTGGGTCATCAATAAATTGCTTATTTTGTACTTTTCCTTTATATTTATCTGTGCATCTTCTAGTTTTTCTGCCTGTGCTGACATTTTTAGTTTGTTATTTGCGATGGTGCATGATAGATCCTTATATGTTCCAATACTGCACATTGGTTTTATCACATCTGTCTTTCTAAATATTTTTTTGATCTGTTCCCTCTTACTCTTCTAACAATGACACTTCTTATCTTAATTGCTTTATAGTTTTCTTTCTTTGATACTTCCATGATGATATTCGATTCCTCCCCTTTCTTTCCCTCACTATCCTGTGTTCTTGTAGTAGAATTTTATCAGTTATTAATTTAGCTGCACAGTAATATATCCTGTTTACTTCTGTTATATTGCATGGATCTCTATGGGCAGTCCTAATTACTGTGTCCATTTGTTTTATCAAACTTCTGAGTTTTGGGGTTTTATTGACCTTCTGCTATCTACTTCTTTCTTTGATTTTATATGTCTATCTATCAATATTAAATCAAGCAACTATTCTCTTAGCTTATTTTCTTCTAAACCAAGGATACATTTTTTTTGTTTTCCATTTCCTGTGGGCATTCTATAGAAAGTTCTATAGCATCCTTCTGTAGCACATTCTCTTCAATTACATCCTGTGCCATCCGTTGATCTGTTATATGAGAACTCACTGGCCATTCACTCCTCAACACTGACTGTGTCAGTTTCCACAGTTTCCTGTTCCTTCCCTTGCTGTCCAGCTTCAGCTTAACATTTATACTGGTTTCCTCTGGAAGGCTTCAATATATCGCCATATGGCACCTGACCAATTCCTTCCCATTCCACTGGTTTCACCTTAATTTGCATGTTCATCACTCTAGCCTGTTGTGGTACTTTTTGAATTAGATTTTCTACACTGAATCCTTCACTTCACAGGTACTCCATAACCCCAATTCCTATTTCTTTATCTTTTCCATTATTAATCCCCTTTTCTACTTTTCCTCTTTGTCTTTCCATGTAGAAATTAATTTGCTTGTATTTCTCTTCAAATATCTTTGGTGCTGCTCTTTTTGTATTGATTAGTTTTATTTTCTTCTTTGCATAGATATTGCACTATATTAAAATCTCTGTTTCTTTCCCATTCCATATTCCTTCTTCAGTTGTCTCCTGATCTTCCTGTTTTCCATTACTTTGGAGAATCATTCCATCATGCTGTGATGTAACCTGTGTTAGACCTTCTACAGCAAATCCTTCACTTCGCATGCACTCTATAACTTTAATTTCTATTTTTTTAACTTCTACTTCACTAATCTTCTTTTCTACATTCCCGCTTTGTGATATTATTTTTTTATTGTGAAAATGTCCATATCTGGATGCCTTTGCCTGTATTTCTCTTTGAATATCATTGTGGCTTCCTTCTTTATATTGATTAATTTCACTTTTGCCTTTGCATAAATATTGCACCATATCAAATATCTCTTTCTTTCCTATGTCCCTATTTCTTTTTTATATTTTTCAAAAATCTCTAGGTTTTACTGTTTATATTTTTGCACTTCCTCGGATGCTTCTTTTTCCAAACAGATCAAAGTTTCTTGGTCTATATACTGTTTTTCACAAATCTGTTGCATTAATGAACAAAAATTTTTATTTGAAGTTCTAACAGTTTTTCTTGTGGAAGTATTTTTCTTTCATCTAATTTCTCTCATTCTTTTTGTATGTCTTGTGTCTGGAAATTCTGGGGGTTTTGCATATAGTAACAATGCATAATTTCTTTCTTATCCTCAATAGTCCACTCTATCATCTTTATGGCTCTTCTTTGGCCTCTCAGTTTTTGTGATTTTTGTGGAGTGCTACTTCCTTCTACAACAGGGGGGACTTGTTCCCCTTGGGCCTGGCCTGGCATGTATTGAGGATTCTACACTGTTATTTTTTTCCAGTCCTGGCACCAGCATGCCTACCAGGATTGGACACTTTTTTATTCTGGGTGTTGTGCACCCAGCTATCTTTTTTAATTTTTGACCTACTTCTGTCCGTGATATATGTTATATAAATACAGTCTATATTTCAGTGTCATCTTGATGAGATTTTGTGAACCTTATAGGGTTCACCTCTTGAAGGTACTCACCAAGACTTGAGGATGAATTCAGTTTCAGCAATACTACTCTCCTTTGCTTGCTGACTTATCATCTCTCCATTCGGTCCCCACTTTTGGAGCTTTCATTATGTAAAATTACAAAATCTTCAGGTGATAAACTCTGACTTTTGTTGAATATAAGCCATGGGACTGATTCAGGAAAATCTTCCCTCATTGAAGTAAAGAAACTTCTGGGATGAGTGGGTATGTCCTCCTGACATGACTAGGCCAGATTATGTGGTCAGCTGTGTTATATCTTAATGAATGATGCAAAACAAGATGGCAGAAAGATTTAGAAATGTTTAGTTTCACACAGCAATGCTGCACTTGCTTCAGATGATGTATATCATGCACATACACCTGTATTGCTGCAGACATTGCAAATGTGCATCTGCAGTAAGCTCTGAATGCAGCTGCTTTGCTCAATAATGTGTGCTTTGGTCTCTGGAGGTGGAGGGTTGTCTGAGCATGCTTAATTCATGACCTCAGCAACACTGGTCTGGTACCATGTGGACAGAGACACCATGCAAGAATTCATGGACATGTATCAGCCTTGTCTGCAGCCCCATGGGAATCATGGAGTACCTATCCCAGTGGATACAAAGGTATGTGTGGCTTTACATATTTTGGCTACACGACCTTTCAGTGACCTACTGAGGACATAGTTGTGGGTGTCTCAGGTGCCTGCCTTGAGAATATTCTATCAGTTCATAACTGCCATGCTTCAGCATGTGGGGGAACATATGTGGTTTCAACATACCCCAGAGGAGGGAGGAAACACCATGCAGAAGTTCTATGCCCATAACCCATTTCTCTGAGATACTGGGGGCCATAGATTGTACCCATAATGAAATAAAGGCTGCATTTGGTGACCTGGAGGTACATGAAGTGAAAAGGGTATCCCTCCAGCTACTACTAGGTAGTCTCTATTACCCCTCCTGTGAAATCTCTTTTAGCATACCCCCAAAACTATCAACAGGGAGCAAGTCTTAGTGGTGCTCAAAGACCAAAAACACTGCTTCAGCGGGCCCCAAAAATATCCACAGTTGCCTCCTAAATAGCCTATAACATGACCTAGCAGGACACTTGAGGCACTCTTCAACTGTATCTTCAAAACAGGTTATATTCTGGGTAAATAGAGGGAAGTAATGGTCATCCCTCCTCATAAGGGTGGACCATTAACTGAGCCCAGTAATTACAGACTCATCAGTCTAACAAGTCTAATATGCAATGCCATGGAACAAATTATGATGGAAATGATCAACAAGGACATTGGCAATCTACAGATACTGGACCAATCACAATTTGGAGTTGTTAATGGAAGGTATTGCCTATTCAACCTAGTAGACTTCTTTGAGAGGGTCACCAAGGCTATGGATAAGGGAAAATGGTACATACTGCCTAGCTTGACCTGGCCAAGACATTCAGTACAATACTCTACTTAGATATTATTGACAAACTCTATGAACTAGGCATACATCCTTACATAATTCACTGGATTGCTGGCTGGCTCACAGATAGGTCCCAAGAAGTCGGGATCAGTGAGAACAACTCCAACAGGTGATTGGTCACCAGTAGAATACCCCAGATTTCTGTGTTAGGCTTTTTCATGTTTGGCATCTACTTCTCAGATGTCAGTGCTAACGTTGATAGCCTCTGACTCAGTAAGTTAACAGATGACTGCAAATTGATAGCTCTCATAGACTCCCCCATGACACCAGCATCCTCTAAGAGGGTCTAACACAGACAAATGACTGGTGCCAAATCTGTGGATTAAAACTCATTTGGAAGAAATGCATTATAGTGCCCTTTGGGAAATCACCCATCATAGCTAGTTGCTCCATCAATAAAACACCCTGAAGAGTCGATTTGATAGTTAGGGATCTGGGAACATATGTGGACAGTAATCTGGCCTTTGACCAATACATATCCAGGATAGTAAGGAAATCATTCTCTGTCGCCCAGATCTTAAGCTTGGGTATCCATCCAAGTTCATGGAAGTTACAGTACGTACCACTTTACTCAGACCTTATCAGACCCATCTTTGAGTACAATGCCCCCTTTGGCATATACATAACTAGCCACCTGCAACAGGTGTAATGATCTCAAAGGTTCTTCATCAGTAGAATACGGGTTATGAATACCTTGTCCTACACATATTGCCTTAAGGCCCTATCTGTGTACTCAGTCTCCTGCAGTCTAGGCCTAGCATAAAAGGCATTGTCAGATAAAGCTCTAAAGGACCTCTTACACATCTGCAAAACAAACAGGGCCAGAAACACTAGATCCAAGGACCTGAACTTTGCCTTGAACATAAATTGAACATGTTGAAGAGACCAATATGTATCTCAAAAGATCCCAGCACAATGAATAAGCTCCTCATCCATGTGAAGCAGTGTTCATTCTTGCCCCTATTCAAACAAAACTTTGATCATTGGATGGAAAAATGCAAATTCACCCCTGGTCTGGCCCTCATGTTTTTGATGAACAGAAGTTGAAAATACACACTTTAATCCCCAACTAACATATACCCCCTGACACATAACCCTTAGCTACTTCCTTAGTAATATACCCCACCATTTGGTCACCCAAGGTAATGGGTAATAAAGCTGTGTTGGGTTGCATGGCTAGGATTGTAAATACCCTGGTAGTTATTATCCTAGTATAACTTTATGAAGTTTATGAAAAAGATATAAGTCACGGAAGGACATAGATGTCACTAACTCTGGTGTGTCCGAAATGTCTTCTGCTATCTGCTGCATTCTATGCATGCTCTGCCTATACCAAATAACAAAGAGATAGACAAATACTTACATAGCTCATATAACCTTGGGATATAAAAATTATAATGTAGAAATATAGCCCCATATGCATATGTAAAATAACAAAAGCTGTAAATGATTCCCACAGCCCAACACAGAGATAAATATGCATGTGCATTGCAAAGAAGCAACAAACTGTCAGGTTCCTGTATTGCAGAACAGTTGGTCTGTATTAACATAATTGTTTACAAATAAGAAGAGGCATCTATACTAATGTTTTTAGTTGGTGTGAAGAAGAGGCATCTGCAATAACCACATCTTGTGCTATGATGCAGAAGAATGAACCAATGCCCAAAATGCCCCAAGATAAGTACAAGTTACAAGATCAAACAAACAAGCACAGCTTCAGAACACAACAATCACCTGGAGCAGCCTGCCTGAAATAGCCTGGGATCTGTCTGATTAAATCAAAAACAGTTTCATGAAGACACCTGTTACAAAAGGACAAAAAAACATGCATTAACTGCAGTACTGTACACAACAAACATGGAAAATGCTTTCTGTAGAGTTTGGGCTGTCCTTCACTAACTTCTGCTGCTCATGAACAGATGTCTGCAAGGAAATGGTGATGCACATCAGAAGTGCATGCAGTCAGTATTGTTCACTGTGGACAGCAGAGCTGACAGGTTGTACGAGGTATCCACCTTCCTGAAACAACCTGTTTAGGGTTCCAACAGTTGCTTTTGAACTGGCTGTGTAGAAGATAGAGTATAGGTTTGCTCTCATTTCTACGCCAAGCAGGAGTTCTATGTGGGACACTAGCATCAGTGGACATCTGTGTGAATGCACTGCAAAACAAAATGGCAGCATGAGAAGCATTCCCTTCTTTGGGCTCTAAATCAGAAGTAGTGCACCCAAGCACAGCTTATATGAATCAGTGGGCAGCCATAATATACAAGTGCTGTGCAGCTGAATGTATCTGCACCTCATGTTGCTGTTCTGCTTCTATGAAACTCAGCAGTTCATAGGCAATGGTAGAATCTAGCCTTATTAGCATAAATGAGGTATAAACTGGTATTTATTGGTATGTTTGTAGGTGGCCTGCCATTTTGGATGCCAAAACAAGCATCAAGGAAAAATAAGCAGCAGATTTATTTCACTAGCTTGAATTAATTTCTACCAGTACTGAAGCAGCAAGTACATAGGTGATACCCTACAGGAGGTAAAATGAGGACTGCATTATGACTGTTAAAGAAGAGTTAGCAGTTTCACATACATGTGGGTATCTCTGTTTTGAATCTCCCCCTCTACCTTAAAGGTTGTTAGGTTAACAC
This sequence comes from Protopterus annectens, assembly GCF_019279795.1. NCBI lineage: Eukaryota > Metazoa > Chordata > Ceratodontiformes > Protopteridae > Protopterus > Protopterus annectens. Next base: position 1,564,054,606 of record NC_056743.1, on the reverse strand, counting down.
TGGTATAGAACACTAGTTATACTGAGTGGAATACTGGCACAGTAGGTAGCATTATCGCTTTACAGCAAGAGGTTATCAAGTTCATTTCTCAGCTGGGATGGCTCCTGTGCACAGACTGCATTTCCTTCTTCTGTTCATGTGGGTTTTCCCCAAGTATTCTGGTTTCCACCCACCTTCAAGAGACATATGGTAGGCTGATTTCCAGCTTTGAATTTTCCCTAGGTGTGCATGTAGTGTTTGTATGTGTGTATGGTAAATAAAGGCCTAGCAATCTACTGCTGATTACCACTTGGTTAGTAAGCTCTTTGGGTGGTGCTGCCTGTCATGGGATCGCTATAGAAATAACATGTGACTAATGAGCATGTTCATGGTGTCACTGTAGGTATCTAATGTGATTCAGGAACATAGGTGGATGGACATACATATACTACAAAAAGAAGCACTTCCAGCTGTACCGCACTGTAATCATGCACCCATTCACATACAAACCTAGTAGGAGATGGTAGTTGATACACGACAGCCATTCCCTGCCATGTAAGACAGTCCTAGGCAGTGTACACAGCATATAAGGTCCCCACAGTATATCCATCATGGAGTATTTGTACATGTCTTCCTGTACCAGGCTGCTTTTACTGTAACATATCTCTCTCTGTGAACCCACACATGCATTTCCAATCTATGTTGCCCTGTACCTCATGGAATACTCTTTCCTTCAAAGAAGACAGACAACAGAGATTCAACACTTTCAGCCAAGAAGAGAATCATGCTTTCCTACAGGCACCCAGATTATGAGTGAAAGCTGTTCAGGAAAGAGAGCACTGACCAGCATTTACATGACCATGTGTACAAAACACTAATGCTTGATGTCAGTGTTGTAGGTGGGAGGAACTGAATCATACATCAATGTCATAAGCATGTGAAGGATATGATATGAGAGACCCTAAAGTGGCCATGCAATATAGTAGCAGTTATTGATCAGAGCAGATGTTGATCTGGAGGAATAGTCACAGGTTTATGAGAGCAGCCAAATACTGCATATCACACATGGAAAACAATCAGATATGCATCCATATAGCAGGAGGCATACTGTAACTGTGAATGTATCCACACAACAGTATTCCTCCACTTTCACTGATGTCAGGATCAGTACTAGCGGCGGTCCAAATGAGAAGGACAAGTGCACTTCATCTGGCATATGGATACACACTGAGCAGTGAACTAGCAGAGTAACACAACTGGGTCCACTGTTCCAGTCAGTCCCTGATATGTGTATGACTCTCTGGCTCAATCAAATGGTGTACAGGTCTGTAATCTAGATACAATCTGCAGCTACACACATGGAAATGGAGATGGCTTGTGTTATACATGAACTTTGTGTGACCCTGGAGGCCAGGAATGATTCAATGATTTGTCTTGTGCATGGAATGGTAGGACACATTAGTACGTCCACCTTCATGAGGATGTTAACCAGCACTAGCACCAATGTCCTGCACCCCATTGCACCCCATTGCAGTCTATAGTTGAGAGCACATGCATACCTATGCTAGATGCATTGGGTGACCATAGCAGGGTACACATTCCATACATGCCATGGTTGTGGCTCCATTATATCTATACCAAAGAGTGTTAGCCATGCTACAAGGTCACTGTGGGAGGGCAGAGTCATGTGCAACTACCATACAGATCCTGGTCTACTGGTTCCCCCATGTCCATGTCCTATGGACATCTGGTCTTGCATGGATTTTACAGCACCAGGCCCATTTTTCATGGTCCCATAGTGTCTATTTTACAGTTCACTAGCATAGTTGCACAGTGACATAGTCCCATAGTGGCACTTCCACCCACACTACTGAGAAGATCATATTTCATACAGATAACATCCCCTCCCCTCCCATGACCCTCATACGTTCATAGGTTCATAGGTGTTTACTAGGCTAACAACCACAAGGGCCTTTGTAAGCCTAGCCATGCATCCCAAATCTCTGACAAGTTCTGATACCCTTGATAAGTGTAAGTAGGGGTTTGGGAGATGAAATATTTACAAGCTAGGACCTGGAAGATGAACCATCTACAGATTGCCTGTTTCCATTACAGACATAGGTGCCAAACCAGGAATGAATTTCTTGCTCCCCATTTAATTATCCAAGTTGCACTTGAATTGGGTTACAGAGGAACTGTGCTTCACGTTGATGGAGAGCCTGTTCCAGAGACAGGGTAATCTCTGGGATACATACCTGTCTTTTCAGCAGGTCCTATTTATATTGCAAGGTTCAAGTCCTTATGTAATTCTGGTGCTGTTTGTTTTGCAGATATGCATGAGGTCCATCACAGTTGGGTCTGACAATGCCCTGTATGTCAGGCGTAGATCTCCCCTCAGAAGCCTGTAGGAGATAGAATACAGGGATAGACCCTTGAGGTGGTCTGCATAGGACATTTTACTTAAGACCTGTATTTTTTTAGTGAAGAACCTCTGTGGACATTCCAATTGTTGAATATGTCTGGTTAGGTACATACCAAGGGTTACATTGTACTCAATTATAGATCTGATGAATGCCAAATTGAGTGGAAAAATGACTTCTTTGGACTTAGATGCCATACATTTGTTTATAAGTTGCGCAACATAGAACAATTTCCACACTACTGTAGACACCTGATGGTCAAAGGCTATATTATTATCTATGTGTGTCCCTAAGTCCCTGACTACAGGGTCAACTCTAAGAGGTGTGTTGTCAATATGATAGTTACCAGGGGTGGATGACTTCCTGAAAGATATTATTATGCATTTCTTGGCATTTAGTTTTAGTCCATGACTCTGACTCCAGTTCTTTGTCTGTGTCAGCCCTTCCTGGAGAACATTTGTGTCGGTGAGAGATTCAGTGACTGCTCCTAATTTGCAATCATCTGCAAATTTGGTCAGCTAGAGACCACTGACATTGGCCTTAACTTCAGGGAAGTAAATGCCAAAAATGAGCGGTGCAAGGACTGGTCCCTGACAGGCTCCACTTGTGACTGGCCTCTTTGTAGAGGTGGACTCCCCAATTCTAACTTCCTGGTCATGTCTGTGAGCCAGTTGGCTATCCACCGAGTGACATACAAGTTTGTGCCTAACTACTTGAGTTTGTCAACAATGCCCAAGTGGGGTATTGTGTCAAATGCCTTGGCTAGGTCAAGTTAGGCAGCGTGAACCATTTTTCCCTCATCCATTGCTTTGGTGACTATCTCAAAGACATCCACCAGGTTGAGTAGGCATGATCTGCCCTTGATGAAACCAAACTGGGTTGGGTCCAGTATCTGGAGGTTTACTATATCACTATTGATCATTTCCATGATAATGATTTCCATGGCTTTACATATAAGAATAGTGAGATTTATGGGTCTGTAGTTTCCAGGGTCTGTAGATGGCCCACCTTTGTGCAGATGTATGACTGTTGCTGTTCTCCACTCATGATATAGCAATTCCAGAGGCCCTGATAGGTCATGTTTCATGCTATTTAAAAGGCATTCTGGGATATTGTCTGGGCCCATTGATGCAGTGTTCTTGGCCTTAGAGAGAGAGTGTTAAGGACCTGTTCCCTAGTGATAGCAGGGGGAGTTATATTTGATGGTATTTCATGAGGGAAGGTTAAGGGGGGAAAAGGGATAAAGTTGGAGCTACATTTATTGGCTAGTAGGTTTGCTATATCTTCTGGCTTACTATAGGCGGCTCCCATTACAATGAGCTCTGCACACAATTGTGTATTGCCTTTGAGGTTGCAGACATAGCTAAAGAATGCCTTGTGGTTGTCCTTGGCCTGGGAGGCCAAATTCACCTCAAATTTGGCTTTAGTAGACTTTATTTGTCCTCTGAGATGTTTGTTTAGATTGCTGAGAGTGCTTCTATCCTGCTAGGTGATGTACCTCCTAATTTTTGCCATGACTTTCTTCCTTCTGTTATACAGCCTGTTGATTGCATCATTCCACCAGGATGGCTTGTTTGTTGAGTTAGTTCTGTATTGTTTCCTGATGGGTACAGCTGCCTCTAATGCAGCCATTGACATGGTTGTACAGGATTTCTGTGAACAGTTCTGCATAGGCAGCAGTGTTCTCAGGGTTTATGAGGGCTTGGAATTTTGCTAGGTTATCACTTATGAGCAGGAGGTTAGCCTTAGAGGAGTTCCTAAATATTCCCGATTTAGCTGGGGGTCCAGGTTTTATTTTTACTTCAAAGTAGACCATTTTGTGATTTGATCTTACCAGGGAAGACATTACAGTAGGGGGTATGCAGCACCCTCCTATATTTGTGAAGACCAGATCCAGTATGGCTGCACCCCTGGTTGGTGCATTGACTATCTGGTTCAGGGAGTTTGTGTTTACAAAATCCAGGAATCTCTGTGCCTGTACGTTTGGTGTCAGATAGGGTTCCCAGTTAATAGTGGGATAATTAAAGTCACTCATGAATATTGTATTCTGTTGGATGGTTAGTGTTTCTAATAAGTTTGAATACATGGTGTGGTTTTCCTGGGTCATGGAAGGGGACTTATAGCTTGAATATGTGGGAGAAACAGACAAATGTAGCTTTTGTAAAACCAAACTGGAAACAGTCGCACACCTCATTGCTGGTTGTGACATATTAATAGCAGAAGGTCTGTATATCGAAAGGCATAATAATGTGGCGAGACTGTTGCACTTGGGATTGTGCAAACATTATGGTTTTAAAGTGGCTGAAAACCACTGGAAACATGAGCCACAAAGCATCATAGAAAATTATGAAGTCTACATCACATGGGATCATCCATTACTAACAATTCAAAAGCTAGATGCTAGTAAACTTGATATAGTAGTCCAAGAAATGAAGACAAAAACAGCATTGATTAATGAAATTGCCACACCCAGTGACTACAGTGTCCTGTGTACAGAGAGACACAAAGTTATAAAATATCAGGATCTGCAAGCAGAAATGACAGCAATGTAAAAGAATGATACCCATATAGTTCCAATAGTAGTAGGAGCAACAGGTCTTATAAAAAAAGAGTCTACAATCATATTTAGATATGCTACCAATACACATAACCTCCATATTAACTACAGAAGGAGTCATTGCTGGTGCTGTGTAGAGCCTTTTGGCTGACATCAAAGAGTGAAAGAATACTAATTTCATGAACTTTAATCATACTTTGACTTAGGAATGAGGTTCATTCCCTTCATGGTATTAGAAACACAAAAGATTTGGAGAAATTAAAAAAAACTGTCAAAGAAGTGATATTGGATTTTGCCTATGGTGATTTGAACATCGAGCAGCTCAAGTGCATTGACCTGTCTGACCAGCCTTGAAGTGAATTTATTTTTGACATAAACAGAGACACCTTCACCTTTAGTCCCTGTCTGTGTAGTAGCTGGTCTAAATGTGTGGAAGGCATTATAACCTTGCACTGTTGGTGTGCTGTCCATGGCTTTAAACTATGTCTCAGTAACCTCACAGACATCAGCATTCTCTAGAGTGAAGAGAGCTTCTAGGCAGTGGAGTTGTTTTATCTAATATTCGAAAGCCTAGAGGGGAGAGGTAAAGACCATCCCTGGCAAAGCAGTGTAGTCTATTGACCATCTCCTTCCATACCGACAAATATTACACCCTTAGAATGACACCAGAAACTAAGCCAATTATTAAAGTTAATTATTTTTTGTTCATGTGGCATCATCCTTGGAGAAGGTAAAATGCTGCTCAATGCTGGGCTCATACCAGCCTGAGACACATATTCTGAGAGCTCCATAATGTCTCTTTTCATGTAGTCTAGGGAGGTACATCTCAGGTCATTTACTCCCACATGGACTATGACTAAGTCATACCGGTACTTACTTTCCAATGACCTGAGTGCGTATGTAATGCCATTGATCCTACCCCATGATAAGCAACTGACTGTAACTTTCTCCTTACTCAGCCCAGTGAGAGGGAGATCATTGTGTCTCACGATGGAGTCTCCAATGACAGAATGTTTGATTGTGTGGTGGCTTGCCTTATGGACTTAGAGGGAGAGGCTCCTTGAGATGTGTTGATGTGAGTATTGTTTTGAAAGAGTGCATTTGGGGCTGGTGAGGGTATTTGTTATGTGTACTTCTTCTAGGAGGGTAAAAATGAAGCAGGCAACCAGGCGCCACAAAAATATTCAATAAATGAAATGCTTTCATCTGAAAATACAAAGGACTTCATCAGAATTCATCAAATTCTGATGAAGTCCTTTGTATTTTCGAACGAAAGCGCTTAATTTATTAAATTCTTCTAGGAGGGCTTTGTGGTTTAGAAAGGTTACATTAAAGTGCCTCAACATATGTAGGTCAATATGTCTGCTTTGAATTGCATGTGTTGGGTGCAGTTTGTGTACAACTTACAACCTTATTGACATTAGGAGTATTTTTATGTGAGAGCTTTGCCTACAGTGACATTGTGTAAATACATCTCTCGTACGAAATCAGTTTTTTGAGAATTAACTGGTTGTCAGTAAACAAGAGGTAATTTCTATATTGCCTCAGTATGCACATATCCATCAAGCTAGTAACAGAGATAGTGGGAAAGTTCATATCCATGGCAACAGACCCTTTTTTATTGATTAGATAGCTGGAGTGAGAATATAAAGCAGTGTCGTGAGTATTCAGTTTGCAACTCTGGGAATAGTGTTTGTCACTACAAACTAGTTGTCTTGTGTGCAACTAGGTATCAGAGAAATTTCAACCATGCTTTTACAGGAAAAATGTTGCCTCAAGGTGTCTGCATCTATACAGGGCACTGCCAAATATTTGAGGGAAAATTAATTTGTAGACCCTGAAAATTTAAAGATGATGTATTTAGATAGATATTCTGAAGTTAGAAACAAATCAAGCAGTATTTACTGAAAACAAAGAATCAGCTTGTCAAGAATGATGAAAAGAGGGGAATCACATGAATAGCTACTGCTTGGTTACTACTAGTGTGCTGGTCTCACCACAGCTTCACTCTGCTGGAATACAGTGCTCCCTTGTTTCTTCTCTTACCAGAAGCAAAATGTTAGCACCAATATCAAGATGAGAAGCAGGCCACAGCCTGTTTGGTGATCCGTAGTATTGTCCCAGATAATGCAAGGGTCTGTAGGCTAGTTGTAGCCTTTTCCTAGTAGATGCCTTGAATAGCAACCAGACTGATCAGGAACATTAAGCACAGACACTCTCTGTCCAGCCAGAAAAAGTCATGAATCAATGCAATCTGTTCCTTCTCTCACCAGGAGCAGCATATAAGCACAAATTCCAACTTGTCATGTATGAAGCAGTTATTAGACTTTCTGGTGATCAGCAGTCTCCAGGAAAAAATGTCCCTGTGCTCCTTCTCTCACCAAGAGTAAACAGAAGCACTAATCCCATCTGTGCCTTCATTGGCTTGTGGTTCTTCACCTTCTGGTAGTCTAAATGGCTATGTGTCCATATGCACCTGTGCATTGGATGATGACCATGACCCTCAATCTCTCCATTCCTGAGTGGTATACCACAGGGATTGGCCCTGGGCCCTCTCCTGTTTGGTATCTACTTCTCAGAAGTCCAGGCCAACATGAAGGGACTCTGGCCGACAAAGTTCATAGATGATTGCTAGCCAGGAGCCATTATTAACTCCGCAAGTGATGTGGACATCCTACAGAAAGGCCTCACTAAGTCCAACAACTGGTGTCAGAACCATGGCCTTAAGCTTAATGCCAAGAAATGTGTCGCCATCCCCTTTGGGAAAACCCCAGTTCCCGTGAATTACCACATCGATTGTAATCCACTGAACACAGAAGGCATTATAAGAGGTCTGGGAACACAGGTTGACAGCAACCTTTCTTTTGACTACCACATTGCCATTGTGGTCAGAAAATCCTTTTACGTGGTACATCTCATTACTAAGGGTTTTGCATCCAGGAAGAAAGAGTTCATTGTCACCCTCTACTCTTTCCTCATTAGGCCAATCATCACGTACAATGCCCCATTTGGCATGTACCTCACTAGACACCTGCAACAACTGGAGGGGCCACAAAAGTACCTCACAAAAAGGATCCTAGGCCTTAAACACTGTTCTATATGGACAGACTCAAAAAACTCCAGCTATTCTCTGTCTGATATTGCCTGCTTAGAAGCAATCGCTGCTTGACTTACAAAGCCATGTCTGACCCAGCTCTGTTAGAAATGCTATATCTAACGAAATCCCAATCCCTCTGCACCACACACTCCAGATACCTTAACCTCATTACCATAATCAATAGAATGTACTGGAGGGCCAGGTTCATAACCCGGAGACTGCCCATGCTATGGAATAGACTTCCCATACATGTGAAACAGAGCACCTCACTGGCCCTCTTCAAGAGAAATCTTGATGAGTGGATAGAAAATAGAAAATTTACACCGGGGATCACTCCAGTGGCTCTACTCGACAGAGGTTCTGGAAACTAAGGTCAGGTGCCATGATGCCAGCTTAATCCTATGAGCTAGGCTTGTAAAGGCTCCAGGGCCATTAGCCTAGTACACACCTATGGACCTATGAACCTATGTGGAGATGTCTGATGTACAGCATTACTCGCCCATGTACTGACCAGCTTAGCCATTAGATAATACTACGTGCATCATTATTGTCTGTGTGACAACACACTGTAACAGTCTACATGTCAGGAGGTGGGCAGCTAATTCAGCTCCTAAACTAATTTGTAACACCAAAGCAAACAAAACAAAACAAGTGTAAGATCAGGTCAAGGTGGCTCTGCTCAATGCTAGGAGGCTAAATAATAAGTTACTTGCCTTTAAGGCCTTTCTGCATTTGAAACACATTCATATGTGTGTTGTTACTGAAACTTGGTTTAAATGCTCCCAAAGCACTTTATACCCGGGATTTGCATGTTGTGCTTATAGACCTGATGGAAACTGAGGTAACATATCCATATTTGTTAGCGACCACACTCAAGGTAGATTTTGAGATTCCCAAAAATGGAAGTTATTGAGATCTAAAGCACACTAAATATGATCAATTGTCAGATCATATTGCTAGAGGATCCCATCTATATTCCCTGAAAACTATGTTAGTTTTCTAAATATTCTGGATGAGCTTTTATTAACAGAAACCCCTTTCTTGGTGTACATTAATAACCTGCTGATTACCTTGTTAACTTATATTTCAAATGTAAGATATGCCCAAAGCATCTTATACTTCATAAACAAGAATTCACTGGATCAAATTGTCAGAGAACCCACTAGAAGACAAAATATTCTTGACATGGTCCTTATAAACAAGCATCTGTATGTATTATTCCCATGGTATTCCCTTCATTGGTTAAGTTTGATTACAAACTGGTAACCCTCTCTGTCAAAATCTCTAAATCTTCAGATGTAAATATCACTGAATTCAAAGACTTCATATATGTAAATTTACAAATTCCCTAAAATTCCATGACAAGGTCTCTAAACAGTCATATAGCTGGATTGCCCAATATGTTGATGTAGCAAGTGCTTATGCTGACAAATTCTATTCGCATCTGGATAAATGTATTAATTTAGCTGTCTCAACTAGAGCAAAACAAAAACAGAAATTTAAAGAGCAACCTACATGATTGTCTGCAATCATAAATAAACTATACTGTTAAAGAAAAGAAAACATGAAATACACGGAAAAGTTCCACAAATCAAGCATAACATCAAGATGTTAACAAAGCAAATTTCTGTTGCTTCGCTAGGGACGGCTTGCACCTGTCACCCTTAGGCTTTCATATACTGGCCAAGGCTCTTGCCACCCACATAGAGCCTGTTTTAGGCAAGGCTCAAAGGACAAACCCACCTCCATAGACAACCCAAGGATAAAAAAACTAAAGGTAATGCTACTCAATGCCAGAAGTCTAAACCTCAAGATGCATGCACTCGAGGCTCTCCTCAGTATGGAAAAAATAGATGTCTGTGTAGTAACAGAAACCTGGTTCAAGGCTCCTGAGAGCACCTCAGCACTACCAGGTTATAACTCATACCATGCGTTTTGGCCCCAAAACTCGGACTGAAACACAAAAGGAGGGGGAGTGTCTATATTCATCAAACATACCTACACCTCCAGGTTAGTGGCACTGCACGAAGCATCGAAAACCATCCATGTGCAACTAACAGCGGGCAAAACTGCCTTTCAGTTTGTAGCCTGCTACAGAACACCCTCCCTATTACAGGAACCCCACTTGGCATTCCTGAGAACACTGGAGAATATGAAGGTCTCTGCAAACACTATGTTATTGGGTGACTTCAACTACCCAAACATTGACTGGGAAAACTACTCAAGCCCAAACACCCTCGCACAAAGGTTCCTTGAATTTATAAACTCTAATGTGATGGAACAACTGGTCACCACTCCCACAAGAGGGAACAACATATTGGACCTGGTCATCACCAACATGGGGACTTTATGTTCCACACCAGAGGTAAACCCCTCATTGGTAAGATCAGACCATAAACAAATTTCCCTGGACATCCATATCCCATCCCCACCCCCAGCCAAGGAAATCACTGTAAAGAATTTCTCAAAAGCGAACTTTGCACTTCTCAAGACTGAGGTGGAATCCTTCAAAGGCCCCGGGCCAGAGGATAATACAGCCCAATTCGCAGAATCCTTTACAAATGCATTCTATGAGCACCTGCAGGAATGCATGGCTCGTGCTATCCCAAATAAAACCAAGACTCACTCCTCCAAAAACGGTCCCCCTGTGTTAGCCTGAACCATAAATAAGCTATACAACAGAAGAAGGAAGCTACTACATGACAGAGCAAAATCCCAAAAAGGGAAGGCATCTCTGATCAGTATTAGCAAGAAACTTCGATCCCTCATAAAATCATCAAAAGCCAGTTTCAAAAGAAAACTTGCCCTAGACACTAAAGATAATCACAAGGCCTTCTTTAGTTATGTCAGGAATATGCGTGGAAACTCCCAGATATGCTCTGAATTGTTGCATAACAGTACAAAATATACCAAACCTACAGACTTAGCCAACATCCTGACAGACAGATTCAGTGCAAACTTCTCCCCGCCTTCCCCCCCAAAGGAGCAAATGCCTATCCCAACTGAATGTAACCTCCCTGACATCACAGATGCACAGGTGAAAGCTGCCCTCTCCAAAGCAAAAAACACAGCATCTATGGGACCGGACGGTGTCCCAGGCTGTGTCTTACACGAGCTCTAAGAAGAACTGAACCCTCACATTAAGTCACTGTTCAAACTTAGCCTTACTACAGGATATATACCCAAAGAATGGCGTACAGCTACAGTGGTCCCACTCCACAAAGGTAGTGCCACAACGGACCCCGGGGACTATTACCCCATAAGCCTGACTAGTCTGGTCTGTAAAGCTATGGAGCATATTATCATGGAACTCATAAACAAAGACATTGGAAGCCTCCAGACACTGGACCCTACCCAATTCGGCTTTGTTAAGGGCAGATTTTGCCTCTTAAACCTAGTTGATTTCTTTCAAACAGTTACCAAAACCATAGATGAGGACAAGGTAGTCCACACAGCCTACCTGGACCTCACAAAAGCCTTCGACACAATACCCCACTCGGGCATCATAAATAAGCTTACCAGCTTAAATATCAACCCCTATATCACAAGATGGGTTGCAAACTGGCTCAGAGATAGAACCCACATGGTCAGAATTTCAGGTGCCATGTCCGAATCCAAACCAGTTACAACTGGTGTCACACAGGGCTCAGTTCTGGGACCTCTCTTGTTCAGTATATACTTCTCTGAGGTTCAGGCTAACACAGGGGGATTATGGCTGACAAAGTTCACAGATGACTGCAAACTGGGGGCCATAATCAAATCTCCAGCTGACACAAGCATCCTCCAAAAGGGTCTCACAGAGATGGATGCTTGGTGCCAGAGCCACGGCCTCAAGCTAAATGCTAAAAAATGCATAGTCATCCCCTTTGGGAAAAACAAGGTGCCCACAAATTACCACATAGGTGGTAATCCATTAAGTATGGAAGAAGTAATTAGAGATTTGGGGACCAATGTAGATAGTAATCTCTCCTTTGATAATCACATTGCCAAAGTGGTTAGAAAGACCTTCTATATAGCCCACCTTATCATGAAAGGGTTCACATCTAGATCAAGAGAGGTCATTGTGCCCCTCTACTCATCACTCAACAGGCCCATAATTTAATATAATGCCCCTTTTGGGATGTACCTTACCTGACACCTGTAGCAACTGGACAGACCCCAAAAGTACATCACCAAGAGGATCATGGGCTACAAACAGATGTCCTATGCAGCTCGACTAAAGAAACTCCAGCTCTACTCAGTTACTTACCGCCTCTTCAAGCGAAATCTGGACGCGTGGATGGGAAATCGCAAATTCACCCCTGGGATCTCTTCTGTGTCCCTGCTAGACATAGGCACAGTAAACTAATCTTAAAAGGGTACCTTCTGTGACCTACTTTAGAGAGGCACAGTAGGCTAATCAAATAGGGAGGCAGAAGCCAAATACACTCTGGCTAGGCTTATAAATGCCCTAGGGCAGATAGCCTAGTATCTACCTATGAACCTATGAACCTATGAACTCTAAAATATGACAAGGAAAACAAAATCATCCTATGAACTCAGAATAGCATTGGAAGCAAAAGACAACTACAAATCCTTCTTTAGTTATGTCAGGAAGATAAAGAATAACACTCAACATTTCACAGACCAGCTCCCTATTGAAATGTCAGCATTTGAAATGCAAAGTAGCGACAAGCCAAAAAAAAAAAAGACAGAAAATCATGCATAAAAGAGGAGTTAATCTGGAAGATCACTCTTCTCCTTTAATGTCTTTTGCATAGTGCAGCCCCACTGCACCCCTCCACACCCCCAAACAAATATATAGCAACTCTGAGATAGCCATTTCAGTCCCAACATTTCAAATGGTTACCCTCAGAGCTCATTTGAAATGGAAATGCACACTCATATCTAGTGGATACTGTCAACATACTCAAACAAATTCAGTGCAAATATCACCCCAGAGACAATTATGAAAACAACACATATTTTTTAAGGGCGCTGACCCCAAATTACCATCAAAGAGCTTTTATCAAATGCGCTTCCAAAAATGAAAAATATATCCTCCATGGGAGCTGATACACTCTGCTGTTTAACAAACTTCACTAAACAAGTGCCGGCAGACCTACTCAATTGAACCTGAGCTTAGCAACTGGCTTTGGTCCTTTAGGTATGGCACACAGCTGAGATGATGCTACATCAAGAGGTTGGCCTTACCACTCACTCTGAAAATTACAGGCTCATTAGGCTGATGAGTCATATATGCAAAAGCCAAGGAGCATATCAGACTTGAACCCAAGAAGTATGGCTTTTTCAAAAGTAGATCCTGTCTGATGAATCTTGTAAACTACTTCAAGAGGGTGACATAATCAGTGGACAGAGGGCACTCTATCCAAACAGCATACCTTGACTTTGCCAAAGCATTTGATACCATACCTCATACCAACATAATAAACAAACTAAATGCACTTCAAATTGACCCCTGTGCTGTTTTATGGGATGAAAATTAGCTCAATGACAGAACCCACACAGTGAGGAAGGCCGGTGCTTCTTCAGAGAGCATGAAGGTGCCCAGTGCAATTCCTCGGGAAGCTATCTTGGAACCTCTGCTATTAAGTATCTACTTCTGTGATCTCCAAATCTCTAAAGAGGATCTCTGATTAACCAAGTTTATGGATGATTGTAAACTGAATATCATCCTCAAGTCTGCCTCTGACAAGCACTCCAACATGAGCTTACATTTGTTAATAACTGATGTACAGAAAAAAATAGACTCAAATTAAATGCCAAAATGTATAATAAGTTTAGATTAAAGAATTGTTCATTGTTAAATATTACTTGTACTTTTTCTTCCTTATGTAAACAAAGTTCTTTATATTTCTATTTGTTTTTGGTTTGTAGTAAAATTAAAAAACAATAAGTACAAAAATTATTTTTAAGAACAATTGATAAAAAGTATTACCATGCAATTACAATAGTGAAAAGCATGATTCCCTGAGCACCTCTGCAGCATATCAGATGTATTGGCCCTAAAGACCAGACGCATGCACATCATATACTACATAACAGGGACTGCACTACTCATTGGTCAGGCTGTTGGATGGATATCATATACAGCATACCAGGGACTGTACAACTCTTTGGTCAGGCTGTTGAATGCATATCATATACTACATAATAGGGACTGTACTACTTGTTGGTCAGGCTGTTTGATGCATATCATATACTACATAACAGGGAATGCACTACTCATTGGTCAGGCAGTTGGATGAATATCATATACTACATAACAGGGACTGTACTACTCATTGGTCAGGCTGTTGGATGCATATCACATACTACATAACAGGTACTGTACTACTTATTGGTCAGGATGTTGGATGAACCCCACATTCTACATAACAGGGACTACTACTCATTCATCAAGCTGTTGGATGCACATCACATACTACATAACAGGGACTGAAGTACTCGTTGGTCCGGCTGTTGGATGGACATCACATACTACATAACAGGGACAGTACTACTCATTGGTCAGGCTGTTGGATGCATATCATATACTACATAATAGGGACTGCAGTATTCGTTGGTCAGGCTGTAGGATGCATGTCACAAACTACATAACAGGGACAGTACTACTCATCAGTCAGGCTGTTGGATGCACATCACATACTACATAATAGAGACTGTACTACTCATTGGACTGGCTGTTGGATGCACATCAAATACAACATAACAGGGACTGCACTATTCATTGGTCAGGCTGTTGGATGCATATGATATACTATATAACAGGGACTGAACTACTCACTGGTCAGGCTGCTGGATGCATATCATATACTGCATAACAGGGACTGCAGTACTCGTTGGTCAGGCAGGTGGATTCACATCACAAGCTATATAACAGGGACAGTACTACTCATCAGTCAGGCTGTTGGATGCACATCACATACTACATAATAGAGACTGTACTACTCATTGGACAAGCTGTTGGATGCAGATCAACTACAACATAACAGGGACTGTACTACTCATTGCTCAGGTAGTTGGATGCATATCATATACTACATAACAGGGACTGCACTAATCATTGGTCAGGCTGTTGGATGCATATGATATACTACATAACAGGGACAGTACTACTCACTGGTCAGGCTGCTGGATGCATATCATATACTACATAACAGAGACTGTACTACTCATTGGTAAGGCTGTTGGATGCATATCACATACTACATAACAGGGACTACTACTTTTTGATCAGGCTGTTGGATGCAAATCACATACTACATAACAGGGACTGCAGTACTCATTGGTCAGGCTGTAGGATAGATATCATATACTACATAACAGGTACTGTACTACTTATTGGTCAGGCTGTTGGATGCACCCCACATTCTACATAACAGGGACTACTACTCATTCATCAAGCTGTTGGATGCACATCACAAACTACATAACATGGACTGCAGTACTGGACTGTGCTATTCATTGGTCAGGCTGTTGGATGCATATCATATACTACATAACAGGGACTGCACTAATCATTGGTCAGGCTGTTGGATGCATATTATATACTACATAACAGGGACTGTACTACTCACTGGTCAGGCTACTGGATGCATATCATATACTGCATAACAGGGACTGCAGTACTCATTGGTCAGGCAGGTGGATTCACATCACAAGCTACATAACAGGGACTGTACTACTCATCAGTCAAGCTGTTGGATGCACATCACATACTACATAATAGAGACTGTACTACTCATTGGACAGGCTGTTGGATGCACATCAAATACAACATAACAGGGACTGTACTATTCATTGGTCTGGCTGTTGGATGCATATCACATACTACATAATAGGGACTGCACTACTCATTGCTCAGCCAGTTGGATGCATATGATATACTACATAACAGGGACTGTACTACTCACTGGTCAGGCTGATGGATGCATATCACATACTACATAACAGGGACAACTACTCATTCTTCAAGTGGCAGGATGCACATCACATACTACATAACAGGGACTACAGTACTCGATATTCAGGCGGATGGATTCACATCACATACTACATAACTGGAACTGAACTACTAATTGGTCAGACTATTGGATGCATATTATATACCACATAATAGGGACTGTACTCCTTATTGGTAAGGCTGTTGGATGCATATCATATACTACATAACAGGCACAGCACTACTAATTGGTAAGGACATTTGATGCACCTCACGTACTTCATAACAGGGACTGTACTACTCATTGGTCAAGCTGTTGGATGCACATCACATACTACATAACAGGGACTATACTACTTATTGCTCAGGCTGTTGGATTCATATCACATACTACATAACAGGGATTACTACTCATTGCTCAGGCTGTTGAATGCAAATCATATACTACATAAGAGGGTCAATACTACTCATTGGTAAGGCTGTTGAATGCACCTCAGATGCTACGCAACAGGGATGTAGTACTCATTGGTCAGGCTGTTGGATGCACATCACATATTACATAACTGACTTTACTACTCATTGGTCAGGCTGTTGTTTGCAACTCACATACTACATAACAGGGACTACTACTCATTGGTCTGGCTGTTGGATGCATATCATATACTACATAACAGGGACTGTACTACTCATTGCTCAGGCTGTTGGATGCATATCATATAGTACATAATAGGGACTGTACTACTCATTTCCCAGGTAGTTGGATGCACCTCACATACCAAAAAACAGGAACTACAACTCACTGGTCAGGCTATTCGATGCATCTCACATACTACATAACAGAGACTGCACTACTCATTGGTCAGGCTGTTGGATGCATATTATATATTAAATAATAGGGACTGTACTACTCATGCATCAGGCTGTTGGATGCATATCATATACTTCATAACAGGGACGGTGCTACTCATTGGTCAGTCTGTTGGATGCACATCACATACTACATAGCAGGGACTTTACTACTCATAGGTCAGGCTGCTGGATGCACAAAATATCTTGCATAACAGGGACTGTACTGCTCATTGGTCAGGTTGTTGGTTGCATATCACATACTACATACCAGGGACTACTACTCATTGGTCGGGCTTTTGGATGCTTATCATATACTAGATTACAGGGACTGTACTACTCATTGGTCAGATTTTTGGATGCACCTCACATACTACATACCAGGGACTACTACGCATTGGTGAGGCTGTTGGATGCAAATCACATACTACATAACAGGGACTACTACTCATTCATCAGGCTTTTGCATGCATATAACATACCTCATAACAGGGACTGCAGTACTCGTTGGTCATGCTGTTGGATGCACATCACATACTGCATTACAATGTCTGTACTACTCATTGGTCAGGTTGTAGGATGCATATCATATACTACATAACAGGGACTGTACTACTCATTGGTTAGGCTGTTGTATGCACCTCACATACAACATAACACGGACTACTGCTCATTGTTCAAGCTGTTGGATAGAAGTCATATACCACATAACAGGGACTACTACTCATTGGTCATGCTGTTGGACGCATATCATATACTACATAACAGGGACTGTACTATTCATTGCCCAGGCTGTTGGATGCACCCAACATACTACATAACAGGTACTAGTACTCATTGGTCAGGCTGTTGGATGCATATCATAAACTTTATAACAGGGATGTACTACTCATTGTTCAGGCTTTTGGATGCACATCATATACTACATAACAGGGACTACTATTCATTGGTCAGGGTGTTTGATGCATATCATATATTGCAAAAGAGGAGCTGTACTACTCATTGCTAAGGCTTTTGGGTGCACATCACATACTAAATAACAGGGACTGAACTACTCATTGGTCAGGCTGTTGTATGAACATCACATACTACATAACAGGGACTGTGTTACTCATTGGTCAGGCTTTTGGATGCACCTCACATACTACATAACAGGGACTACTACTCATTGGATAGGCTGTTAGATGCAAATCACATACTACATAACTGGGACTGCAGTACTCGTTGGTCAGGCTGTTTGATGATTTATTTATTTGTTTATTTATTTTTATTTTACATTTATTGATCAGGCTAGTCTGACTGGATCTATGTCCATTTACAATTGAGACCCGGGGAGATAAGGTCCGACTAATACAATTATTAAACAATGAGATATGGACATACTACATAACAGGGACTGTACTGCTAATTGGTAAGGCTGTTGGATGTGTATCATATACTACATAACAGGGACTATACTACTCATTGCTCAAGCTGTTGGATTCATATCACATATTACATAGAGACTACTACTCATTGGTCGAGCTATTGGATGCACATCATATACCACATTATAGGCACTGTGCTACTCCTTGCTCAGGCTTTTGGATGCACATCCCATACCACATAACAGGGACTGAACTACTCATTGGTCAGGCTGTTGGATACACATCCCATACTACATTACCGGGACTACATTACCGGGACTATCATACACTACAAACAAAGGATTGTACTACTCATTGGTCAGGCTGTTGGATGCACCTTACATAATACACAACAGGGACTAGTCCTCATTGGTCAGGCTGTTGGATGCATATCATATACTACATAACAGGGACTATACTACTCAGTGCTCAAGCTGTTGGATTCATATCACATATTACATAGAGACTACTACTCATTGGTCGAGCTATTGGATGCACATCATATACCACATTATAGGCACTGTGCTACTCCTTGCTCAGGCTTTTGGATGCACATCCCATACTACATAACAGGGACTGAACTACTCATTGGTCAGGCTGTTGGATACACATCCCATACTACATTACCGGGACTGAACTACTCATTGGTCAGGCTGTTGGATACGCATCACATACGACATAACAGGGACTGTACTACTCCTTGATCAGGCTGTTGTATGCACATTACATACTACATAACAAGGACTGTACTACTCATTGGTCAATCTTTTGGATGCACATCATATACTCCATAAAAGGGTCTGTACTACTAATTGGTGAGGCTGATGGATGCACATCACATACTACATAGACAGACTATTTCTCATTCGTCAGGCTGTTGGATGCACTTCAAATACTACATAGGGACTGCAGTACTCATTGGTCAGGCTGTTGGATTCACATGACATACTACATAACAGGGCCTGTACTACTCATTGGTCAGGCTGTTGGGTGCACATCACATACTACATACCAGGGACAATACTACTCATTGGTCATGCTGTTGGATGCTTATCATATACTAGATAACAGGGACTGTAGTACTCATTGATCAAGCTGTTGGATAAATGTCATATGCCAAATAACAGGGACTACAACTCATTGGTCTTGCTGTTGAATGCATATCATATACTACATAACAAGGACTGCACTATTCATTGCTCAGGCTGTTGGATGCATATCACATATTACATAACAGGGACTACTACTCTTTGGGCAGGCTGTTGGATGCACATCATATACTACATTACAGGGTCTGTACTACTCATTGGTCAGTCTGTTGGATGCATATCACATACTACCTAAAAGGGTGGCACTAAATATTGGTGAAGCTGCTGGATGCACATCATATACTACATAACAGGGACTACTACACATCGGTCAGGGTGTTGGATGCACATCATATACTACAAAAGAGGGGCTGTACTACTCATTGTTCAGGATTTTGGATGCACATCACATACTATATAATGCGGACTGAACTACTCATTGGTCAGGCTGTTGGATGCACATCACATACGACATAAAAGGGACTGTATTACACCTTGATCAGGCTGTTGGATGCACATCACATACTACATAACAAGAACTGTACTACTCACTGGTCAAACTTTTGGATGCACATCATATACTCCATAAAAAGGTCTGTACTACTAATTGGTCAGGCTGTTTGATGCACTTCACATACTACATAACAGGGACTACTACTCTTTGGTTAGGCTGTTGGAGGCACATCAGATACTACATAACAGGGACTGTACTACTCATTGGTCAGGCTGTTGGATGCATATCTTATACTACATAATAGGGACTGTACAACTCTTTCTTCAGGCTGTTGGACGCACATCACATACTAAATAACAGGGACTGTACTAATCATTGGTCTAGCTGTTTGTTGCAGCTCACATAATACATAACAGGGACTACTACTCATTGGTCTGGCTGTTGGATGCACATCACATACTACATAACAGGGACTACAGTACTCATTGGTCAGGCTGTTGGATGCAAATCCCATACTTCATAACAGTTACTGTACTACTAATTGATAAGGCTGTTGGATGAATATAATATATACTTAACAGGGACAGTCCTACTAATTGGTAAGGCTGTTGGATGCATATCATATACTACATAATAGGGACTGTACTCCTCATTGGTAAGGCTGTTGGATGAATATATTATATACTTAACAGGGACAGTCCTACTAATTGGTAAGGTTGTTGGATGCACCTCACGTACTACATAACAGGGACTACTACTCATTCGTCAAGCTGTTGGATGCACATCACATACTATATAACAGGGACTACTACTCATTCATCAGGCTGCTGGATGCACACCGCATACTATATAACAGGGACAGCAGTGCTCTTTGGTCAGGCTGTTGGATTCACATTTATTTAATTATTTATTTATTTTTATTTTATATTTGTTGACCAGGCTTGTCTTACTGGATATATGTCCATTTACAGTAGAGGCCCTGGGAGAAAAGCTCCAAAGACTAATACAATTATTAAACAATGAGATAAGGACATACTACATAACAGGGACTGTACTACTAATTGGTCAGGCTGTTGGATGCATATCATATACTAGATAACAAGGACTGTACTACTCATTGGGCAGGCTGTTGTATGCACCTCACATAATACAAAACAGGGACTAGTATTCATTGTTCAGGCTGTTGGATTCATATCACATACTACATAGCAGGGACTACTACTCATTGGTAATGCTGTTGGATGAACATCATATACTACATAACAGGGACTCTACAACTCATTGCTCTGGCTGTTGGATGCACATCACATATTACATAAAAGGGACTGTACTACTCATTTGTCAGGCTGCTGTATGCACATCACATACTACATAACAGGGACTGTAAAACTCATTGGTCACGGTGTTGGATGCAATTCACATACTACATAACAGGGACTGTACTACTAATTGCTCAGGCTTTTTGATGGATATCATATACTACATAACAGGGACTGGTCTACTCATTAGTCAGGCTGTTGGATGCATATCACATACTGCATAACAGGGACTGCACTACTCATTGGTCAGGCTGTTGGATGCATATCACATACTACATAATAGGGACTGTACTACTCATTGGTCAGGTTGTTGGATGCATATCATATACTACATAACAGAGACTATACTACTCATTGGTCAGGCTGTTGGATGCACCTCACTTCCTACATAACAGAGACTACTACTTATTGGTAAGGCTGTTGGATGCACATCACATAATACATAACAGGGACTATTTCTCATTCGTCAGGCTGTTGGATGCACTTCAAATACTACATAGGGACTGCAGTACTCATTGGTCAGGCTGTTGCATGCACATGACATACTATATAACAGGGCCTGTGCTACTCATTGGTCAGGCTGTTGGGTGCACATCACATACTACATACAAGGGAATGTACTACTCATTGGTCAGGCTGTTGGATGCTTATCATATACTTGATAACAGGGATTGTACTACTCACTGGTCAGGCTGTTGGATGCACCTCACATACTAGATAACAGGTACTACTACTCATTGGTGAGGCTGTTGGAAGCACATCACATACTACATAACAGGGACTAGTACACAGCCATCAGACTGTTGCGTGCATATCACATACTACATAACAGGAACTGCAGTACTCATTGGTCAGGCTGTTGGATGCACATCACATATTACATAACAGGGACTATACTAATCATTGGTCAGGTTGTTGGATACACATCATATACTACATAATTTGGATTGTACTACTCATTGGTCAGGCTTTTGGATGCACCTCTCATACAACATAACAGGGACTACTACTCATTGGTCTTGCTGTTGGATGCATATCATATACTACATAACAGGGACTGTACTATTCATTGGTCAGGCTGTTGGATGCATATCACATATTACATAACAGGGACTAGTACTCTTTGATCAGGCTTTTGGATGCACATCACATACTACATAACACGGATTGAACTACTCATTGGTCTGGCTGTTGGATGAACATCACATACGGCATAAAAGGGACTTTACTGCACCTTGATCAGGCTGGTGGATGCACATCACATACTACATAACAAGGACTGTACTACTCACTGGTCAAATGTTTAGATACACATCATATACTCCATAAAAAGGTCTGTACTACTAATTGGTCAGGCTGTTGGATGCACCTCACATACTACATAACAGGGACTACTACTCATTGGTTAGGCTGTTAGATGCATATCTTATACTACATAATAGAGACTATACTACTATTTCTTCAGGCTGTTGGATGCAAATCATATACTACATAACAGGGACTGTACTACTCATTGGTCAGGCTGTTGGATGCATATCATATACTAGATGACAGGGACTGAACTACTCATTGGTCATGCTGTTTGATGCACCTCACCTACTACATAACAGGGACTACTACTCATAAGTTAGGCTGTTGGATGCACATCACATAATACATAACATGGACTGCTACTCATTGGTCAGGCTGTTGGATGCACATCACATACTACATAACAGGACTGTACTAATAATTTGTCAGGCTGTTGGATGCATATCATATGCTACATAATAGGGACTGTACTTCTCATTGGTAAGGTTGGTAAGACTGTTGAATGCACCTCATGTTCTATATAACAGGGATACTACTCATTGGTCAGGCTGTTTGATGCACATCGCATACTACATAACAGGGACTACTGCTCATTCATCAGGCTGCTGGATGCACATCACATACTACATAACAGGGATTAACTACTCATTGATCAAGCTGTTGGATGCAACTCACATACTACAAACCAGGGACAACTACTCATAGGTCAGGCTGTATGATGCATATCATATACTACATCACAGGGATTGTAATTCTCATTGCTCTGGCTGTTTGATGCATATCATATACTACATAACAGGAACAGTACTACTCATTGGTCAGACTGTTGGATGCATATAACATAATGCATAACAGGGACAGTACTACTCATTGCTCAGGCTGGTGGATGCACCTCACATACTACATAACAAGTACTGTACTACTCATTGCTCAGGCTGTTGCATGCACCCCACATACTACATAACAGGGACTGCTACTCATTGGTTAGGCTGTTAGATGCATACCTTATACTACATAATAGAGACTATACTACTCTTTCTTCAGGCTGTTGGATGCATATCATATACTACATAACAGGGACTGTACTACTCATAGGTCAGGCTGTTGAATGCACAAAATATCATGCATAACCAAGGACTGTGCTACTCATTAGTCAGGCTGTGTGATGCACATCACATACTACATAACAGGGACTGCACTAATCATTGGTTAGGCTGTTGGATGCATATTATATACTAAATAATAGGGACTGTACTACTCATTGGTCAGGCTGTTGGATGCATATCATATACTTCATAACAGGGACGGTACTACTCATTGGTCAGGCTGTTGGATGCATATCATATACTACATAATAGAGACTGTACTACTCTTTCTTCAGGCTGTTGGATGCACATCACATACTACATAACAGAGACTATACTACTCATTGGTCAGGCTGTTGGATGCACCTCACTTCCTACATAACAGAGACTACTGCTCATTGGTGAGGCTGTTGGATGCACATCACATAATACATAACAGGGGCTATTTCTCATTCGTCAGGTTATTGGATGCACTTCAAATACTACACAGGGACTGTACTACTCATTGCTCTGGCTGTTGGATGCACATCACATACTACATAACAAGGACTGTACTACTCATTGGTCAGGCTGTTGTATGCATATCATATACTACATAACAGCGACTGTACTACTCTTACTTCAGGCTGTTGGATGCACATCACATACTACATAACAGGGACTAGTACTCATTCTTCTAGCTGCTGGATGCGCATCACATACTACATAACAGGGACTACAGCACTCGTTGGTCTGGCTGTTGGATGCACATCACATTCTTCATAACAAGGACTACAGTACTTGTTGGTAAGGCTGTTGGATGCATATCATATACTACATAACAGGGACTGTACTGCTCTTTCTTCAGGCTGTTGGATGCAAATTACATACTACTTAACAGGGACTGTACTACTAATTGGTCAGGCTGCTGGATTTATATCATGTACTACAAAATAGGGACTGTACTCCTCATTGATAAGGCTGTTGGATGCATATTATATATTACATAACAGCGACAGTACTACTAATTGGTAAGGTTGTTGGATGCACCTCACTTCCTCTATAACAGAGACTACTACTCATTGGTGAGGCTGTTGGATGCACATCACATAATACATAACAGGGACTATTTCTTATTTGTCAGGCTGTTGGATGCACTTCAAATACTACATAGGGACTGCAGTACTCGTTGGTCAGGCTGTTGAATGCACATGACATACTACATAACAGGGCCTGTACTACTCATTGGTCAGGCTGTTGGGTGCACATCACATACTACATACCAGGGACTGTACTACTCATTGGTCCGGCTGTTGGACGCTTATCGTCTACTTGATAACAGGGACTGTACTACTCACTGGTCAGGCTGTTGGATGCACCTCACATAACTAGATAACAGGTACTACTACTCATTGGTGAGGCTGTTGGAAGCACATCACATACTACATAGCAGGGACTTGTGCACATCCATCAGGCTGTTGCATGCACATCACATACTACATCACAGGAACTGCAGTACTCATTGGTCAGGCTATTGGATGCACATCACATACTGCATAACAGGGACTGTACTACTCATTGCTTAGGCTGTTGGATACATATTACATACTAAATAACAGGAACTACAACTAATTGGTTAGGCTGTTGGATGCACTTCATATACTATATAACAGAGACTATTAGTTATTGGTCAGGCTGTAGGATGCACCTCACTTCCTACATAACAGAGACTACTACTCACTGGTCAGGCTGTTGGATGCATATCACATACTACATAACAGGGACTCTACTACTTATTGGTCAGGCTGTTGGATGCATATCATATACTACATAACAGGGACTATTCTACTCATTGGTCAGGCTGTTGGATGCACCTCACTTCCTACATAACAGAGACTACTACTCATTGGTGAGGCTGTTGGATGAACATCACATAATACATAACAGGGACAATTTCTCATTCGTCAGGCTGTTGGATGCACTTCACATACTACATAGGGACTGCAGTACTCATTGGTCCAGCTGTTGGATGCATATGACATACTACATAACATTGCCTGTACTACTCATTGATAAGGCTGTTGGGTGCACATCACATACTACATGACAGGGACTGTACTACTCATTGGTCAGGCTTTTGGATGATTATCATATACTAGATAACAGGGACTGCACTACTCACTGGTGAGGCTGTTGGATGCACCTCACATACTAGATAACAGGTACTACTACTCATTGGTGAGGCTGTTGGAAGCACATCACATATTACATAACAGGGACTAGTACACATCCGTCAGGCTGTTGCATGCACATCACATACTACATAACAGGAACTGCAGTATTCATTAGTCAGGCTGTTGGATGCACATCACATATTACATAACAGGGACTGTACTACTCATTGGTCAGGTTGTTGGATATACACCATATACTACATAATTGGGACTGTACTACTCATTGGTCAGGCTGCTGGATGCATATCATATACCACAAGGCAGGGACTGTACTACTCATTAGTCAGGCTGTTGTATGCACCTCACATGCAACACAGCAGGGACTACTACTCATTGGTCAAGCTGTTGGATAAACGTCATATACCAAATAACAGGGACTAATATTCATTGGTTTTGCTGTTGGATGCATATCATATACTACATAACAGGGACTGTACTATTCATTGCTCAGGCTGTTGGATACATATCACATACTACATAACAGGGACTACTACTCTTTGGTCAGGCTGTTGGATGCACATCATATACTACATTACAAGGTTTGTACTACTTATTGTTCAGGCTGTTGCATGCACCTCACATACTATATAACAGGTACTACTACTCATTGGTCAGTCTGTTGGATGCATATCATATAGTACATAAAAGGGATGCACTAATGATCTGTCAGGCTGTTGGATGCACATCATATACTACGTAACAGGGACTACTACACATTGGTCAGGGTGTTGGATGCACATCATATACTACAAAAGAGAGGCTGTGCTACTCATTGCTCAGGCTTTTGGATGCACATCACATACTACATAACACGGACTGAACTACTCATTGGTCAGGCTGTTGGATGCACATTACATACGACATAAAAGGGACTGTACTACACCTTGATCAGGCTGTTGGATGCACATCACATACTACATAACAAGGACTGTACTACTCACTGGTCAAACTTTTGGATGAACATCATATACTCCATAAAAAAGTCTGTACTACTAATTGGTTAGGCTGTTGGATGCACCTCACATACTACATAACAGGGACTGCTACTCATTGGTTAGGCTGTTGGATGCATATCATATACTACATAACAGGAACTGTACTGCTCATTGGTCAGGCTGTTAGATGCATAACTTATACTACATAACAGAGAATTTATTCTTTCTTCAGGCTGTTGGATGCACATCACATACTACATAACAGGGACTGTACAACTCTTTCTTCAGGCTGTTGGATGCAGATCACATACTACATAACATGGACTGTACTACTCATTGGTAAGGCTGTTGGATGCATATCATATACTATATGACAGGGACTGTTCTACTCATTGGTCTGGCTGTTTGATGTGCCTCACATAATACATGACAGGGACTACTACTCATTGGTCTGGCTGTTTGATGCACCTCACATAATACATGACAGGGACTACTACTCATTCTTCAGGCTGCTGGATGCACATCACATACTAAATAATAGGGACTACAGTACTCGTTTGTCAGGCTTTTGGATGCACATCACATACTACATAACAGGGACTGTACTACTAACTGGTCAGGCTGTTGGATGCATATCATATATTACATAACAGGGAAAGTCCTACTAATTGGTAAGGCTGTTCAATGCACCTCACCTACTACATAACAAGAACTACTACTCATTGGTCAGTCTGTTGGATGCATATCATATACTACATAAAAGGGACAGTACTACTCATTTTAAGGCTGTTGGATGCACCTCATGTACTACATAACAGGGATACTACTCACTGGTCAGGCTGTTTGATGCACTTTGCATACTACATAATAGGGACTACTACTCATTCATCAGGCTGCTGGATGCACATCACATACTACATAACAGGGACTAACTACTCATTGACCAAGCTGTTGGATGCAACTCACATACTACAAACCAGGGACAACTACTCATAGGTCAGGCTGTAGGATTCATATCATATACTACATAACAGGGATTGTAATTCTTATTGCTCTGGCTGTTGGATGCATATCATAAACTACATAACAGGGACAGTACTACTCATTGGTCAGGCTGTTGGATGCATATCATATATTACTAAATAGGGACTTTACTATTCATTGTTCAGGCTGTTGGATCTATATAACATAATGCATAACAGGGACTGTACTACTCATTGCTCAGGCTGGTGGATGCACCTCACACAGTAAATAACAGGAACTACAACTCATTGGTCAGGCTGTTGGACACACCTCACATACTACATACCAAGGACTGCACTACTCATTGCTCTGGCTGTTGCTTGCACATCATATACTACATACCAGGGACTGTACTACTCATAGGTCAGGCTGTTGGATGCACAAAATATCATGCATAACCAAGGACTGTACTACTCATTAGTCAGGTTGTTGGATGCACATCACATACTACATAACAGGGACTGACTAATCATTGGTTAGACAGTTGGATGCATATCATATACTAAATAATAGGGGCTGTAGTACTCATTTGTCAGGCTGTTGGATGCATATCATATACTACATAACAGTGACTGTACTACTCTTGCATCAGGCTGTTGGATGCATATCATATACTTCATAACAGGGACAGTACTACTCATTGGTCAGGCTGTTGGATGCATATTATATACTACATAACAGGGACTGTACTACTTATTGGTCAGGCTATTGGGTGCACATCACTTACTACATACCAGGGACTGTACTACTCATTGGTCGGGCTGTTGGATATTTATCATATACTATATAACAGGGACTGTACTACTCATAGGTCAGGCTGTTGGATGCACCTCACATACTACATAACAGGGACTACAACTCATTGGTGAGGCTGTTTGATGCACATCACATACTACATAACAGGGACTGTACTACTCATTTGTCAGGCAGTTGCATGCACATCACATACTACATAA
Source organism: Protopterus annectens (assembly GCF_019279795.1). Taxonomy (NCBI): domain Eukaryota; kingdom Metazoa; phylum Chordata; order Ceratodontiformes; family Protopteridae; genus Protopterus; species Protopterus annectens. The sequence goes on along the minus strand of NC_056743.1, from coordinate 1,564,025,972 downwards.
CAGGTGCTGTACTACTCATTTGTCAGGTTGTTGGATCCATATCATATACTACATAATTGGGACTGTACTACTCATTGGTCTGGCTGTTGGATGCATATCATATACTACATAACAGGGACTGTACTACTCATTGGTCAGGCAGTTGAATGCACCTGACATACAACATAACAGGGACTACTAATCATTGGTCATGCTCTTGGATACATCTCATATACTACATAACAAGGACTACTACTCATTGGTCATGCTGTTGGATGCATATCGTATACTACATAACAGGGACTGTACTACTCATTGGTCAGGCTGTTGGATGCGCATTACATATTACATGACAGGGAGTGTACTACTCATTGTACAGATTGTTGGATACACATCATATATTACATAATTGGGACTGTACTACTCATTGGTCAGGCTGTTGTATGCACCTCACATACAACACAACAGGGACTACTACTCATTGGTTAAGCTGTTTGATAAATGTCATATGCCAAATAACAGGGACTACAACTCATTGGTCTTGCTGTTGAATGCATATCATATACTATATAACAGGGACTGTACTATTCATTGCTAAGGCTGTTGGATGCATATCACATATTACATAACAGGGACTACTACTCTCTGGGCAAGCTGTTGGATGCACATCATATATTTCATTACAGGATCTGTACTACTCCTTGGTCCGGCTGTTGCATGCACCTCACATACTGCATAACAGGTACTACTACTCATTGGTCAGACTGTCGGATGTATATCATATACTACATAAAAGGGATGCACTAAATATCGGTGAGGCTGTTGGATGCACATCATATACTACATAACAGTGTCTACTACAAATTGGTCAGGGTGTTGGATGCACATCATATACTACAAAAGAGGGGCTGTACTACTCATTGCTCTGTTTTTGGATGCACATCACGTACTATATAACGTGGACTGAACTACTCATTGGTCAGGCTGTTGGATGCACATCACATACAACATTAATGGGACTGTATTACACTTTGATCAGGCTGCGGGATGCACATCACATACTACATAACAAGGACTGTACTACTCACTGGTCAAACTTTTGGATGCACATCATATACTCCATAAAATGGTCTGTACTACTAATTGGTCTGGCTGTTTGATGCACCTCACATACTACATAACAGGGACTACTACTCATTGGTTAGGCTGTTGGATGCATATCATATACTACATAACAGGGACTGTATTACTCATTGGTCAGCTGTTAGATGCATATCTTATACTACATAATAGAGACTGTACTACTCTTTCTTCAGGCTGTTGGATGCACATCATATACTAGATGGCAGGGACTGAACTACTCATTGGTCAGGCTGTTTGATGCACCTCACATACTACATAACAGGGACTACTACTCGTTAGTTAGGCTGTTGGATGCACATCATATACTACATAACAGGGACTGTACTACTCATTGGTCTGGCTGTTGGATGCATATCATATAGTAGATGACAGGGACTGTACTACTCATTGGTTTGGCTGTTTGATGCACCTCACATGATACATAACATGGACTACTACTGATTCTTCAGGCTGCTGGATGCACATCACATGCTACATAACAAGGACTACAGTTCTCGTTGGTCAGGCTGTTGGATGCACATCACATACTACATAACAGGGACTGTACTACTAATTGGTCAGGCTGTTGGATGCATATCATATACTACATAATAGGGACTGTACTCCTCATTGGTAAGGCTGTTAAATGAATATAATATATACTTAACAGGGACAGTCCTACTAATTGGTAAGGCTGTTGGATGCACCTCAAGTACTACATAACAAGGACTACTACTCATTGGTAAGACTGTTGGATGAATATCATATGCTACATAAAAAGGACAGTACTACTCATTGATGAGGCTGTTGGATGCACTTCATGTACTACATAACAGGGACTACTACTCATTGGTCAGGCTGTTGGATGCACATCGCACACTACATAACAGGGACTACTACTCATTCATCAGGCTGCTGGATGCACACCGTATAGTATATAACAGGGACTGCAGTACTCTTTGGTCAGGCTGTTGGATGCACATTTATTTAATTATTTATTTATTTTTATTTTATATTTGTTGACCAGGCTAGTCTTACTGGATATATGTCCATTTACAGTAGAGGCCCTGGGAGAAAAGCTCCAAAGACTAATACAATTATTAAACAATGAGATAAGGACATACTACATAACAGGGACTGTACTACTAATTGGTCAGGCTGTTGGATGCATATCATATGCTAGATAACAAGGACTGTACTACTCATTGGGCAGGCTGTTGTATGCACCTCACATAATACAAAACAGGGACTAGTCCTCATTGTTCAGGCTGTTGGATGCATATCATATAATACATCACAGGGACTATACTACTCATTGCTCAGGCTGTTGGATTCATATCACATACTACATAGCAGGACTACTACTCATTGGTAAGGCTGTTGGATGCACATCATATACTACATAACAGGGACTCTACAACTCATTGCTCTGGCTGTTGGATGCACATCACATACTACATAAAAGGGACTGTACTACACATTTGTCAGGCTGCTGTATGCACATCACATACTACATAACAGGGACTGTAAAACTCATTGGTCACGGTGTTGGATGCAATTCACATACTACATAACAGGGACTACTACTCATTTGTCAGGCTGTTGGATGCATATCATATACTACATAACAGGGATGGTACTACTAATTGCTCAGGATTTTGGATGGATATCATATACTACATAACAGGGGCTGGTCTACTCATTAGTCAGCTGTTGGATGCATATCACATACTGCATAACAGGGACTGTACTACTCATTGCTTAGGCTGTTGGATACATATTATATACTAAATAACAGGAACTACAACTAATTGGTCAGGCTGTAGGATGCACCTCACCTACTAAAAAACAGGGACTGTACTACTCATATGCCAGGCTGTTGGATGCACATCACATACTACATAACAGGGATTACTACTCATTCGTCAGGCTGTTGGATGCACATCACATACTACATAACGGGGACTGTACTACTCATTTGTCAGGCTGTTGGATGCATATCATATACTACATAATAGAGACTATACTACTCATTGGTGAGGCTGTTGGATGCACCTCACTTCCTCTATAACAGAGACTACTACTCATTGGTGAGGCTGTTGGATGCACATCACATAATACATAACAGGGACTATTTCTTATTTGTCAGGCTGTTGGATGCACTTCAAATACTACATAGGGACTGCAGTACTCGTTGGTCAGGCTGTTGAGTGCACATGAAATACTACATAACAGGGCCTGTACTACTCATTGGTCAGGCTGTTGGGTGCACATCACATACTACATACCAGGGACTGTACTACTCATTGGTCCGGCTGTTGGACGCTTATCGTATACTTGATAACAGGGACTGTACTACTCACTGGTCAGGCTGTTGGATGCACCTCACATACTAGATAACAGGTACTACTACTCATTGGTGAGGCTGTTGGAAGCACATCACATACTACATAGCAGGGACTTGTGCACATCCATCAGGCTGTTGCATGCACATCACATACTACATCACAGGAACTGCAGTACTCATTGGTCAGGCTATTGGATGCACATCACATACTGCATAACAGGGACTGTACTACTCATTGCTTAGGCTGTTGGATACATATTACATACTAAATAACAGGAACTACAACTAATTGGTCAGGCTGTTGGATGCACCTCACCTACTAAAAAACAGGGACTGTACTACTCATATGCCAGGCTGTTGGATGCACATCACATACTACATAACAGGGATTACTACTCATTCGTCAGGCTGTTGGATGCATATCATATACTACATAATAGAGACTATACTACTCATTGGTGAGGCTGTTGGATGCACCTCACTTCCTCTATAACAGAGACTACTACTCATTGGTGAGGCTGTTGGATGCACATCACATAATACATAACAGGGACTATTTCTTATTTGTCAGGCTGTTGGATGCACTTCAAATACTACATAGGGACTGCAGTACTCATTGGTCAGGCTGTTGAATGCACATGACATACTACATAACAGGGCCTGTACTACTCATTGGTCAGGCTGTTGGGAGCACATCACATACTACATACCAGGGACTGTACTACTCATTGGTCAGGCTGTTGGACGCTTATCGTATACTTGATAACAGGGACTGTACTACTCACTGGTCAGGCTGTTGGATGCACCTCACATACTAGATAACAGGTACTACTACTCATTGGTGAGGCTGTTGGAAGCACATCACATACTACATAGCAGGGACTTGTGCACATCCATCAGGCTGTTGCATGCACATCACATACTACATAACAGGAACTGCAGTACTCATTGGTCAGGCTATTGGATGCACATCACATATTACATAACAGGGACGGTACTAATCATTGGTCAGGTTGTTGGATACACACCATATACTACATAACAGGGACTGTACTACTCATTAGTCAGTCTGTTCTATACACCTCACATACAACATAAAAGGGTCTACTACTCATTAGTTAAGCTGTTGGATAAACATCATATACCAAATAACAGGGACTAATACTCATTGGTCTTGCTGTTGGATGCATATCATATACTACATAACAGGGACTGTACTATTCATTGGTCAAGCTGTTGGATGCACATCATATACTACATTACAGGGTCTGTACTACTTCTTGGTCTGGCTGTTGCATGCACCTCACATACTACATAACAGGTACCACTACTCATTGGTCAGTCTGTTGGATGCATATCATATACTACATAAAAGGGATGCACTACTTATTGGTCAGGCTGCTGGATGCACATCATATACTACATAACAGGGACTACTACACATCTGTCAGGGTGTTGGATGCACATCATATACTATAAAAGAGGGGCTGTACTACTCATTGCTCAGGCTTTTGGATGCACATCACATACAACGTAATACGGACTGAACTACTCATTGGTCCGGCTGTTGGATGCACATCACATACAACATAAAAGGGACTGTACTACACCTTGATAAGGCTGTTGGATGCACATCACATACTACATAACAAGGATTGTACTATTCACTGGTCAAACTTTTATATGCACCTCATATACTCCATAAAAAGGTCTGTACTACTAATTGGTCAGGCTGTTGGATGCACCTCACATACTACATAACAGGGACTACTACTCATTGGTTAGGCTGTTGGATGCATATCATATACTACATAACAGGGATTGTACTACTCATTGGTCAGGCTGTTAGATGCATATCTTATACTACATAATAGAGACTATACTACTCTTTATTCAGGCTGTTGGATGCACACCACATACTACATAACAGGGACTGTACTACTCATTGGTCAGGCTGTTAGATGCATATCTTATACTACATAATAGAGACTATACTACTCTTTATTCAGGCTGTTGTATGCACACCACATACTACATAACAGGGACTGTACTACTCATTGGTCAGGCTGTTGGATGCATATCATATACTAGATGACAGGGACTGAACTACTCATTGGTCATGCTGTTTGATGCACCTCACATACTACATAGCAGGGACTACTACTCATTGGTTAGGCTGCTGGATGCACATCACATACTACATAAAAGGGACTGTACTACTAATTGGTCAGGCTGTTGGATGGATATCATATACTACATAATAAGGACTGTACTCCTCATTGGTAAGCCTGTTGGATGTATATCATATACTACATAACAGGGACTGTACTACTCATTGGTCAGGCTGTTAGATGCATATCTTATACTACATAATAGAGACTATACTACTCTTTCTTCAGGCTGTTGGATGCACACCACATACTACATAACAGGGGCTGTACTACTCATTGGTCAGTTTGTTGAATGCATATCATATACTACATAAAAAGGGCAGTACTACTCATTGGTAAGGCTGTTTGATGCACATCGCATACTACATAACAGGGACTACTACTCATTCATCAGGCTGCTGGATGCACATCACATACTACATAACAGGGACTAACTACTCATTGATCAAGCTGTTGGATGCAACTCACATACTACAAACCAGGGCAACTAATCATTGGTCAGGCTGTAGGATGCATATCATATACTACATAACAGGGATTGTAATTCTCATTGCTCTGGCTATTGGATGCATATCATATACTGCATAACAGGGACAGTATTACTCAATGGTCAGGCTGTTGGATGCACATCGTATATTACTAAATAGGGACTGTACTATTCATTGGTCAGGCTGTTGGATCTATATAACATAATGCATAACAGATACTGTACTACTCATTGCTCAGTCTGGTGGATGCACCTCACGCGCTAAGTAACAGGAACTACAACTCATTGGTCAGGCTGTTGGACACACCTCACATACTACATAACAAGGACTGTACTACTTATTGCTCAGGCTTTTGCTTGCACATCACATACTACATAACAGGGACTGTACTACTCATAGGTCAGGCTGTTGAATGCACAAAATATCACGCATAACCAAGGACTGTGCTACTCATTAGTCAGGCTTTTGGATGCACATTACATACTACATAACAGGGACTGCACTAATCATTGGCTAGGCTGTTGGATGCATATCATAGGTACTGTACTACTCATTGGTCAGACTGTTGGATGCATATCATATACTACATAATAGAGACTGTACTACTCTTTCTTCAGGCTGTTGGATGCACATCACATACTACATAACAGAGATTATACTACTCATTGGTCAGGCTGTTGGACGCACCTCACTTCCTACATAACAGAGACTACTACTCATTGGTGAGGCTGTTGAATGCACATCACATAATACATAACAGGGACTATTTCTCATTCGTCAGGCTGTTGGATGCACTTCAAATGCTACATAGGGACTGTGCTACTCATTGCTCTGACTGTTGGATGCACATCACATAATACATAACAAGGACTGTACTACTCATTGGTCAATCTTTGGGATGCAAATCACATACTCCAGAAAAAGGTCTGTACTACAAATTAGTCAGGCTGTTGATGCACCTCACATACTACATAAAAGGTACTTCTACTAACTGGTTAGGCTGTTGGATGCACATCATATACTATATAACAGGGACTGTACTACTCATTGGTCAGGCTGTTGTATGCATATCATATACTACATAACAGCGACTGTACTACTCTTACTTCAGGCTGTTGGATGCACTTCACATACTACATAACAGGTACTACAGTACTTGTTGGTCTGGCTGTTGGATGCACATCACATTTTACATAACAGGGACTACAGTACTCATTGGTAAGGCTGTTGGATGCATATCATATACAACATAACAGGGACTGTACTGCTCTTTCTTCAGGCTGTTGGATGCACATTACATACTACTGAAGAGGGACTGTACTACTAATTGGTCAGGTTGCTGGATTTATATCATGTACTACATAATAGGGACTGTACTCCTCATTGGTAAGGCTGTTGGATGCATATCATATACTACATAACAGCGACAGTACTACCAATTGGTAAGGCTGTTGGGTGCACCTCACGTATTACATAACATGGACTACTACTCAATGGTCAGGCTGTTGGATGCATATCATATACTACATAAAAGGGAGAGGGCTACTCATTGGTAAGGCTGTTGGATGCACTTCATGTACTACATAACAGGGACTACTAGTAATTGGTCAGGCTGTTGGATGCACCTCACTTCCTACATAACAGAGACTACTACTCATTGGTCAGACTGTTGGATGCCTATCACATACTACATGACAGGGACTGTACTACTCAAAGGTCAGGCTGTTGGATGCATATCGTATACTACATAACATGGACTATACTACTCATTACTCAGGCTGTTGGATGCACTTCACTTCCTACATAACAGAGACTACTACGCATTGGTGAGGCTGTTGGATGCACATCACATAATACATAACAGGCACTCTTTTTCATTCGTCAGGCTGTTGGATGCACTTCAAATACTACATATGGACTGCAGTACTCATTGGTCTGGCTGCTGGATGCACATTACATACTACATAACAGGGTCTGTACTACTCATTGGTAAGGCTGTTGGTTGCACATCACATACTACATACCAGAGACTGTACTAATCATTGGTCAGGCTGTTGGATGCTTATCATATACTAGATAACAGGGACTGCACTACTCACTGGTCAGGCTGTTGGATGCACCTCACATACTAGATAACAGGTACTACTACTCATATGTGAGGCTGTTGGAAGCACATCACATACTACATAACAGGGACTAGTACACATCCATCAGGCTGTTGCATGCACATCACATACTACATAACAGGAACTGCAGTACTCATTGGTCAGGCTGTTGGATGCACATCACGTATTACATAACAGGGACTGTACTACTCATTGGTCAGGTTGTTGAATACACATAATATACTACATAATTGGGACTGCACTCCTTATTAGTCAGGCTGCTGGATGCATATCTTATACTACAAGGCAAGGACTGTACTACTCATTAGTCAGGCTGTTGTATGCACCTCACATACAACATAACAGGGACTACTACTCATTGGTCAGGCTGTTGGATGCATATCATATACTACAATACAGGGTCTGCACTATTCATTGCTCAGGCTGTTGGATGCATATCACATACTACATAACAGGGACTACTACTCTTTGGTCAGGCTGTTGGATGCACATCATATACTACATTACAGGGTCTGTACTACTCCTTGGTCAGGCTGTTGCATGCACCTCACATACTACATAACAGGTACTACTACTCATTTGTCAGTCTGTTTGATGCATATCATATACTACATAAAAGAGATGCACTACTTATTGGTCAGGCTGTTGGATGCACATAATATACTACATAACAGGGACTACTACACATTGGTCATGGTGTTGGATGCACATCATATACTACAAAAGAGAGGCTGTACTACTCATTGCTCAGGCTTTTGGATGCACATCACATACTACATAACAAGGACTGTACTACTCACTGGTCAAACTTTTGGATGCACATCATATACTCCATAAAATGGTCTGTACTACTAATTGGTCAGGCTGTTGGATGCACCTCACGTACTACATAACAGGGACTACTACTCATTGGTTAGGCTGTTGGATGCATATCATATACTACATAACAGGGACTGTACTACTCATTGGTCAGACTGTTAGATGCATATCTTATACTGCATAATAGAGACTGTACTCTTTCTTAGGCTGTTGGATGCACATCACATACTACATAACATGGTGTGCACTACTCATTGGTCAGGCTGTTGGATGCATATCATGTACTAGATGACAGGGACTGAACTACCCATTGATCATGCTGTTTGATGCACCTCACATACTACATAACAGGGACTGCTACTCATTGTTTAGGCTGTTGGATGCACATCATATACTACATAACAGGGACTACTACACATTGTTCAGGCTGTTGTATGCATTTCATATACTACATAACAGGGACTATACTACTCATTGCTCAGGCTTTTGGATGCACATCACATACTACATAACAAGGACTGTACTACTCACTGGTCAAACTTTTGGATGCACATCATATACTCCATAAAATGGTCTGTACTACTAATTGGTCAGGCTGTTGGATGCACCTCACTTCCTACATAACAGAGACTACTACTCATTGGTGAGGCTGTTGAATGCACATCACATAATACATAACAGGGACTATTTCTCATTCGTCAGGCTGTTGGATGCACTTCAAATACTACATAGGGACTGTGCTACTCATTGCTCTGACTGTTGGATGCTCATCACATAATACATAACAAGGACTGTACTACTCATTGGTCAATCTTTGGGAAGCAAATCACATACTCCATAAAAAGGTCTGAACTATGAATTAGTCAGGCTGTTGATGCACCTCACATACTACATAAAAGGTACTTCTACTCATTGGTTAGGCTGTTGGATGCACATCGTATACTACATAACAGGGACTGCACTACTCATTGGTCAGGCTGTTGTATGCATATCATATAATACATAACAGCGACTGTACTACTCTTACTTCAGGCTGTTGGATGCACATCACATACTACATAACAGGTACTACAGTACTTGTTGGTCTGGCTGTTGGATGCACATCACATTCTGCATAACAGGAACTACAGTACTCATTGGTAAGGCTGTTGGATGCATATCATATACAACATAACAGGGACTGAGCTGCTCTTTCTTCAGGCTGTTGGATGCACATTACATACTACTGAAGAGGGACTGTACTACTAATTGGTCAGGTTGCTGGATTTATATCATATAATACATAATAGGGACTGTACTCCTCCTTGGTAAGGCTGTTGGATGCATATCATATACTACATAACAGCGACAGTACTACTAATTGGTAAGGCTGTTGGGTGCGCCTCACATACTACATAACATGGACTACTACTCATTAGTCAGGCTGTTGGATGCATATCATATACTACATACAAGGGAGAGTACTACTCATTGGTAAGGCTGTTGGATGCACTTCATGTACTACATAACAGGGACTACTAGTTATTGGTCAGGCTGTTGGATGCACCTCACTTCCCACATAACAGAGACTACTACTCATTGGTCAGGCTGTTGGATGCAGATCACATACTACATAACAGGGACTGTATTACTCATTGGTCAGGATGTTGGATGCATATCATATACTACATAACAGGGACTATACTACTCATTGGTCAGGCTGTTAGATGCACCTCACTTCCTACATAACAGAGACTACTACTCATTGGTGAGGCTGTTGGATGCACATCACATAATACATAACAGGCACTCTTTTTCATTCGTCAGGCTGTTGGATGCACTTCAAATACTACATAGGGACTGCAGTACTCATTGGTCTGGCTGTTGGATGAACATTACATACTACATAACAGGGTCTGTACTACTCATTGGTAAGGCTGTTGGGTGCACTAATCACATACTACATACCAGCGACTGTACTACTCATTGGTCAGGCTGTTGGATGCTTATCATATACTATATAACAGGGACTGCACTACTCACTGGTCAGGCTGCAGGATGCACCTCACATACTAGACAACAGGTACTACTACTCATTGGTGAGGCTGTTGGAAGCACATCACATACTACATAACAGGGACTAGTACACATCCATCAGGCTGTTTCATGCACATCACATACTACATAACAGGAACTGCAGTACTCATTGGTCAGGCTGTTGGATGCACATCACATATTACATAACAGGGACTGTACTACTCATTGGTCAGGTTGTTGAATACACATTATATACTACATAATTGGTACTGTACTCCTCATTGGTCAGGCTGCTGGATGCATATCATATACTACAAGTCAGGGACTGTACTACTCATTAGTCAGGCTGTTGTATGCACCTCACATACTACATAATAGGGACTACTACTCTTTGGTCAGGCTGTTGGATGCACATCATATACTACATTACAGGGTCTGTACTACACCTTGGTCAGGCTGTTGCATGCACCTCACATACTACATAACAGGTACTACTACTCATTTGTCAGTCTGTTTGATGCATATCATATACTACATAAAAGGAATGCACTACTTGTTGGTCAGGCTGTTGGATGCACATCATATACTACATAACAGGGACTACTACACATTGGTCAGGGTGTTGGATGCACATCATATATTACAAAAGAGAGGCTGTACTACTCATTGCTCAGGCTTTTGGATGCACATCACATACTACATAACAAGGACTGTACTACTCACTGGTCAAACTTTTGGATGCACATTATATACTCCATAAAATGGTCTGTACTACTAATTGGTCAGGCTGTTGGATGCACCTCACGTACTACATAACAGGGACTACTACTCATTGGTTAGGCTGTTGGATGCATATCATATACTGCATAACAGGGACTGTACTACTCATTGGTCAGGCTGTTAGATGCATATCTTATACTACATAATAGAGACTGTACTCTTTCTTAGGCTGTTGGATGCACATCACATACTACATAACATGGTCTGTACTACTCATTGGTCAGGCTGTTGGATGCATATCATGTACTAGATGACAGAGACTGAACTACCCATTGATCATGCTGTTTGATGCACCTCACATACTACATAACAGGGACTACTATTCATTGGTTAGACTGTTGGATGCACATCATATACTACATAACAGGGACTGTACTACTCATTGGTCAAGCTGTTGGATGCATATCTTATACTACATAATAGGGACTGTACAACTCTTTCTTCAGGCTGTTGGGTGCAGATCACATACTACATAACATGGACTGTACTACTCATTGGTCTGGCTGTTGGATGCATATCATATACTAGATGACAGGGACTGTACTACTCATTGGTCTGGCTGTTTGATGCACCTCACATAATACATAACAGGGACTACTACTCATTGGTCAGGTTGTTGGAAGCGCATCACATACTACATAACAGGGACTACAGTACTCGTTGGTCAGGCTGTTGGATGCACATCACATAATACATAACAAGGACTGCACTACTCATTGGTCAATCTTTGGGATGCAAATCACATACTCCAGAAAAAGGTCTGTACTACTGTGTACTGTCAGGCTGTTGATGCACCTCAGATACTACAGAAAAGGTCCTTCTACTCATTGGTTAAGCTGTTGGATGCACATCATATACTATATAACAGGGACTGTACTACTCATTGGTCAGGCTGTTGTATGCATATCATATACTACATAACAGTGACTGTACTACTCTTACTTTAGGCTGTTGGATGCACATCACATACTACATAACAGGGACTACTACTCATTGGTGCACATCACATTGCACATAACAGGTACTACAGTACAGTACTTGTTTGTTTTTTTGTTGGATGCACATCACATTCTACATAACAGGGACTACACTACTCATTGGTAAGGTAAGGCTGTGCATATCATATACTATATAATATATAGCGACTGTACTACTCTTACTTCAGGCTTTTGGATGCACATCACATACTACATAACAGGTACTACAGTACTTGTTGGTTTGGCTGTTGGATGCACATCACATTCTACATAACAGGGACTACAGTACTCATTGGTAAGGCTGTTGGATGCATATCATATACAACATAACAGGGACTGTACTGCTCTTTCTTCAAGCTGTTGTATGCACATTACATACTACTGAAGAGGGACTGTACTACTAATTGGTCAGGTTGCTGGTTTTATATCATGTACTACATAATAGGGACTGTACTCCTCATTGGTAAGGTTGTTGGATGCATATCATATACTACATAACAGCGACAGTACTACTAATTGGTAAGGCTGTTGGGTGCACCTCACATACTACATAACATGGACTACTACTCATTGGTCAGGCTGTTGGATGCATATCATATACTACATAAAAGGGAGAGTACTACTCATTGGTAAGGCTGTTGGATGCAGTTCATGTACTACATAACAGGGACTACTAGTTATTGGTCAGGCTGTTGGATGCACCTCACTTCCTACATAACAGAGACTACTACTTATTGGTCAGGCTGTTGGATGCATATCACATACTACATGACAGGGACTGTACTACTCATTGGTCAGGCTGTTGGATGCATATCATATACTACATAACAGGGACTATACTACTCATTGGTCAGGCTGTTGGATGCACCTCACTTCCTCCATAACAGAGACTACTACTCATTGGTGAGGCTGTTGGATGCACATCACATAATACATAACAGGCACTCTTTTTCATTCGTCAGGCTGTTGGATGCACTTCAAATACTACATAGGGACTGCAGTACTCATTGGTCCGGCTGTTGGATGCACATTACATACAACATAACAGGGTCTGTACTACTCATTGGTAAGGCTGTTGGGTGCACATCACATACTACATACCAGAGACTGTACTACTCATTGGTCAGGCTGTTGGATGCTTATCATATACTAGATAACAGGGACTGCACTACTCACTGGTCAGGCTGTTGGATGCACCGCACATACTAGATAACAGGTACTACTACTCATTGGTGAGGCTGTTGGAAGCACATCACATACTACATAAAAGAGGGACTAGTACACATCCATTAGGCTGTTGCATGCACATCACATACTACATAACAGGAACTGCAGTACTCATTGGTCAGGCTGTTGGATGCACATCACATATTACATAACAGGGACTGTACTACTCATTGGTCAGGTTGTTGAATACACATAATATACTACATAATTGGGACTGTACTCCTTATTGGTCAGGCTGCTGGATGCATATCATATACTACAAGGCAAGGACTGTACTACTCATTAGTCAGGCTGTTGTATGCACCTCACATACAACATAACAGGGACTACTACTCATTGGTCAGGCTGTTGGATGCACATCATATACTACATTACTGGGTCTGTACTATTCATTGCTCAGGCTGTTGGATGCATATCACATACTACATAACAGGGACTACTACTCTTTGGTCAGGCTGTTGGATGCACATCATATGCTACATTACAGGGTCTGTACTACTCCTTGGTCAGGCTGTTGCATGCACTTCACATACTACATAACAGGTACTACTAATCATTTGTCAGTCTGTTTGATGCATATCATATACTACATAAAAGGGATGCACTACTCATTGGTCAGGCTGTTGGATGCACATCATATACTACATAACAGGGACTACTACACATTGGTCAGGGTGTTGGATGCACATCATATACTACAAAAGAGAGGCTGTACTACTCATTGCTCAGGCTTTTGGATGCACATCACATACTACATAACAAGGACTGTACTACTCACTGGTCAAACTTTTGGATGCACATCATATACTCCATAAAATGGTCTGTACTACTAATTGGTCAGGCTGTTGGATGCACCTCACTTCCTACATAACAGAGACTACTACTCATTGGTGAGGATGTTGAATGCACATCACATAATACATAACAGGGACTATTTCTCATTCGTCAGGCTGTTGGATGAACTTCAAATACTACATAGGGACTGTGCTACTCATTGCTCTGACTGTTGGATGCTCATCACACAATACATAACAAGGACTGTGCTACTCATTGGTCAATCTTTGTGATGCAAATCACATACTCCATAAAAAGGTCTGCACTACGAATTAGTCAGGCTGTTGATGCACCTCACATACTACATAAAAGGTACTTCTACTCATTGGTTAGGCTGTTGGATGCACATCATATACTACATAACAGGGACTGTACTACTCATTGGTCAGGCTGTTGTATGCATATCATATACTACATAATAGCGACTGTACTACTCTTACTTCAGGCTGTTGGATGCACATCACATACTACATAACAGGTACTACAGTACTTGTTGATCTGGCTGTTGGATGCACATCACATTCTACATAACAGGGACTACAGTACTCATTGGTAAGGCTGTTGGATGCATATCATATACAACATAACAGGGACTGTACTTTTCTTTCTTCAGGCTGTTGGATGCACATTACATACTACTGAAGAGGGACTATACTCCTAATTGGTCAGGTTGCTGGATTTATATCATATACTACATAACAGGGACTGTACTACTCATTGGTAAGGCTGTTGGATGCATATCATATACTACATAACAGCGACAGTACTACTAATTGGTAAGGCTGTTGGGTGCACCTCACATACTACATAACATGGACTACTACTCATTGGTCAGGCTGTTGGATGCATATCATATACTACATACAAGGGAGAGTACTACTCATTGGTAAGGCTGTTGGATGCACTTCATGTACTAGATAACAGGGACTACTAGTTATTGGTCAGGCTGTTGGATGCATATCACATACTACATAACAAGGACTGTACTACTCATTGGTCAGGCTGTTGGATGCATATCATATACTACATAACAGGGACTATACTACTCATTGGTCAGGCTGTTGGATGCACCTCACTTCCTACATAACAGAGACTACTACTCATTGGTGAGGCTGTTGGATGCACATCACATAATACACAACAGGCACTCTTTTTCATTCGTCAGGCTGTTGGATGCACTTCAAATACTACATAGGGACCTCAGTACTCATTGGTCCGGCTGTTGGATGAACATTACATACTACATAACAGGGTATGTACTAATCATTGGTAAGGCTGTTGGGTGCACATCACATAGTACATACCAGAGACTGTACTACTCATTGGTCAGGCTGTTGGATGCTTATCATATACTAGATAACAGGGACTGCACTGCTCACTGGTCAGGCTGTTGGATGCACCTCACATACTAGATAACAGGTACTACTACTCATTGTTGAGGCTGTTGGAAGCACATCACATACTACATAACAGGAACTAGTACACATCAATCAGGCTGTTGCATGCACATCACATACTACATAACAGGAACTGCAGTACTCATTGGTCAGGCTGTTGGATGCACATCACATATTACATAACAGGGACTGTACTACTCATTGGTCAGGTTTTTGAATACACATTATATACTACATAATTGGGACTGTACTCATTGGTCAGGCTGCTGGATGCATATCATATACTACAAGGCAGGGACTGTACTACTCATTAGTCAGGCTGTTGTATGCACCTCACATACTACATAACAGGGACTACTACTCATTGGTCAGGCTGTTGGATGCACATCATATACTACATTACAGGGTCTGTACTATTCATTGCTCAGGCTGTTGAATGCATATCACATACTACATAACAGGGACTACTACTCTTGGGTCAGGCTGTTGGATGCACATCATATACTACATTACAGGGTCTGTACTACTCCTTGGTCAGGCTGTTGCATGCACCTCACATACTACATAACAGGTACTACTACTCATTTGTCATTCTGTTTGATGCATATCATATACTACATAAAAGAGATGCACTACTTATTGGTCAGGCTGTTGGATGCACATAATATACTACACAACAGGGACTACTACACATTGGTCAGGGTGTTGGATGCACATCATATACTACAAAAGAAAGGCTGTACTACTCATTGCTCAGGCTTTTGGATGCACATCACATACTACATAACAAGGACTGTACTACTCACTGGTCAAACTTTTGGATGCACATCATATACTCCATAAAATGGTCTGTACTACTAATTGGTCAGGCTGTTGGATGCACCTCACGTACTACATAACAGGGACTACTACTCATTGGTTAGGCTGTTGGATGCATATCATATATTACATAACAGGGACTGTACTACTCATTGGTCAGGCCATTAGATGCATATCTTATACTACATAATATAGACTGTACTCTTTCTTAGGCTGTTGGATGCACATCACATACTACATAAAATGGTCTGTACTACTCATTGGTCAGGCTGTTGGATGCATATCATGTACTAGATGACAGGGACTGAACTAGCCATTGATCATGCTGTTTGATGCCCCTCACATACTACATAACAGGGACTACTACTCATTGGTTAGGCTGTTGGATGCACATCATATACTACATAACAGGGACTGTACTACTCATTGGTCAAGCTGTTGGATGCATATCTTATACTACATAATAGGGACTGTACAACTCTTTCTTCAGGCTGTTGGATGCAGATCACATACTACATAACATGGACTGTACTACTCATTGGTCTGGCTGTTGGATGCATATCATATACTAGATGACAGGGACTGTACTACTCATTGGTCTGGCTGTTTGATGCACCTCACATAATACATAACAGGGACTACTACTCATTGGTCAGGCTGTTGGATGCACATCACATACTACATAGGGACTGTACTACTAATTGGTCAGGCTGTTGGATGCATATCATATACTACATAATAGGGAATGTACTCATCATTGGTAAGGCTGTTGGATGTATATCATATACTACATAACAGGGAAAGTCCTACTAATTAATAAGGCTGTTGGATGCACCTCATGTACTACATAACATGAACTACTACTCATTGGTCAGTCTGTTGGATGCATATCATATACTACATAAAAGGGACAGTACTGCTCATTTTTAAGCCTGTTTGATGCACTTTGCATACTACATAACAGGGACTACTACTCATTCATCAGGCTGTTGGATGCACATCACATACTACATAACAGGGACTAACTACTCATTGATCAAGCTGTTGGATGCAACTCACATACTACAAACCAAGGACAACTGCTCATTGGCCAGGCTGTAGGATGCATATCATATACTACATAACAGGGATTGTAATTCTCATTGCTCTGGCTGTTGGATGCATATCATATAATACATAACAGGGACAGTACTACTCCTTGGTCTGGCTGTTGGATGCATATCATATATTACTAAATAGGGACTGTACTACTCATTGGTCAGGCTTTTGGCTGGATATCATATGCTACCTAGCAGGGACTGTACTACTCATTGGTCAGGCTGTTGAATGCACCTCACATACTACATAACAGGGACTACTACTCATTGGTCAGGCTGTTGGAAGCACATCACATACTACATAACAGTGACTGTACTGCTCATTGGTCAGGTTGTTGGATGCACCTCACATACTACATAACAGGGACTGAGCTGCTCATTCGTCAGGTTGTTGGATGCACCTTACATACTACATAACAGGGACTGTACTACTCATTGGTCAGGCTGTTGGATGCATATCACATACCTCATAACAGGCACTGTACTACTCAATGGTCAGGCTGTTGGATGGATATCATATACTACATAATAGGGACTGTACTACTCATTGGTCATGCTGTTGGCTGCACCTCACATACTACATAACAGGGACTGTACTACTCATTAATCAGACAGTTGGATGCACCTCACATACTACATAACAGGGATTGGACTACTCATTGCTCAGGTTGTTGGATGCATATCATATACTACATAACAGAGAATGTACTACTCATTGCTCAGGCTGTCGGATGCATATTATATACTACATAATAGGGACTGTACTATTTATTTATTTATTTTCAGTTTGATAACTGGGGAAGTCCTCTGGGCTCAGGGAGCCCATTTTCAGTGGAAGCCCAGGGAGAAAAGCTCCATAAAACAGAATACAGCAAAGAAAAACAGTAAACATCAAATGCATTTGCAGTAAATACAGTAAAAGAAATACAGTTGCAATAGAATCTGTTACAAGTATCATCAAAAAGTGAGATATAAATTAATTTACATGAATGCAATGCCTTTGAAATCAAATATCTATATACAATATTTGCATTTAGTAAAGGTATCATAAAATAAATAGCTTTAGATGGCTAAGTGAGCCATAGATGTTTGATATTTTCAAGGAGAAGAAGAAGTCACATAGGAGATAGCTTTAGAAGGCTAAAACAGACTCTAGGGGGTTTAGGCATCAAAATGGAGAAACCTTGCTTTGCTTAATAGGATCTAAGTGGGGAGAATGCAGCTACATCTTATTTTGAGGAGAGGTAGGAGTAAAGCTGTGGTTTGAAATTATCTAAGTTTGACAATGTCCTAAGTGTGGAAGGGTTGGAATTCCATTTTTAGCCTAGGGAGAGGGAGAGGAGAAGTTGTCCAGCAGGTTGTTTTGATTTATGGATGGAAATTAAGTTTTGATGTTCAGAATGTAACGTTCTATTAGGGGTATAGGGGGGAATAATGTTTGTCAGAGCAGGGCATTTAGTTGGACAGAAAATGAGTCTATGAGCTGTGGTAAGTTGGAGACAGTCAAGGTAATTAGTGAGTTCTAGCCAATTCAGAGATTTAAGGGAGGCACAGTGATGAGTAAAGTAAGTAGATTTGGAGGCAAATTTAGAAATCTTATTGTAATAAATTTCAAGTTTGGAGGCGAGGGAAGAGGAAATGTTGGTTACCATACAGTAAATAAGGAAGGAGGTAGGTAGAAGCCAAAGTATGTCTAGTAGAAGAGGAGAGGGAATGGTTATTCCTATATAGTATACCTAGTTTTTGGTGGGTTTTCTTTATGTTTTGCTGTATGTGGATATCAAACTTTAGTTGTTCATCTATAGTCACACCAAGAAATTTAGCAGAGGGAATGACTTTAATAGGAGAGTTGTTTTGGCTAAGGACTTGGAAGGAAGATTTATCATAGGAGAAGGATTTGGAAAGGGGGAATAGGAAAATTTTAGATTTATTTGCATTTAGAGAGAGGTGATTTTGGTACATCCATAATTCAGTAGGAGGGAAGGCTGTTTAAGTTTTAGTTAGAAGATTGTGGCAGTTAGAGGCAGAGCAGATGAGAGTAGAGTCATCAGCATACTGAATAACTTTACCATCAGGAATGTCAGAGTGAAAATTGTTGATAAAGATATTAAACAGCATGGGTCAGAGGATGGACCCTTGTGGCACTATTGTGGGAGTGGAAATGAAAAGAGAGATGCTTTCTTTCCATTTCACAGCCAGAGATCTGTTAGAAAGATAACTTGAAAACCAGGATAGTGTTTGGGGAGATGTTTAAGTTAGACAGATGACTAAGAAAATGCTTATGAGAAATAGTGTCAAAAGCTTTAGAGAGATCAAGGAGAACAGTAGATACAAGATTGCCAGAATCCCACACTTGGTTGACAGTTTCTAAGAAGGAGAGAAGAGCTGTTATGGTACTATGCCCAGGTTGGAAGCCATGCTGGGTTGGAGTTAGAAGTTGGTGTTGGGTGAGAAAAGGCATAAGTTGGAGAAGGATGCATTTTTCTAGGATTTTAGAGCTTGGTGAGAGAAGAGCTATAGGGCGGAAGGTAAAGAAGTTTGTGTTTTTGCCTCCATTGTGGAGGGAAAGGATGTAGGCTGAATGACAAAGTTTGGGGACATAAGATTCCTTTATGGCTCTATTGATGAGGATACTGATAGGGAGTGCTATACCATCAGCAGCAGATTTGAGAAAGGTAGATGGGATATTGTCTGAAGCATTAGAACAGTGTTTAAGCTTGTCTGGGAGATTTTTTATGAGCTTAGTTGAGACTGATTTAAGCTGAAAAATAGGAGAGGAGTTATTAGGGAACTGAGATGAGAGAGAAGACTGATGAGGTGGGTTACTATTTGGGAAGGTCTTGGTTAAGTCAGATATTGACTGGATGAAAAAGGAGTTGAATTGAGAGGCTAGTTCAAGGTCAGATTTGCTTGGGTCAGGGCAAGGGTTATTTTTGGAGCCTGGGTTGAGAAGAAAACTAATGGACTTCCAGAAAAGCTTAGGGTTTTTGGCATGGTTAGACTGGAACTTAGTATAGTAGGATTTTTTTATCATTGATGATTTGTTTTTTTGCAAGGTTACATAGCTGTGTGTATTGGAGATGGGTTTTTGGGAGTTTTTTTATGAAATAGCTTCCAGGCTTTATCTCTTTAAAGCATGGTTAATTTCATTTCTTTGGATAACCATGGGGCACTGTTCCTTTTTATTATTTTGTTTCTTAGGGGGACTAGGGGGTTTAGAGTGTTTAGGAAGGTAGAATTAAAGTATTGCATAAGAAGTAGGAGGGAAAAGAGGGCTTTGAGGGAAGAGAACATGGTTGAGAGCAAAGGAAATGGAAGGAGTAGACTATATGTGGGTATATATTGACTATAAGTGAAGGTTTATATTAGGAAGGAAGAGAAAGAGAGGATAGAGAGGATAGAATAAAGGATTAAGGGTAATTTAGTATAAGACAGGGAAAATGAAGAGAGAGAAGAGGAAGGGAAGGGGGGAAAAGAATTAAGATGTGTAGGGGAGGGGATAAGGGTGTGTTCCTGATAGGATACTGAGATTAACTATGAGGGGAGATGGGAGATCTATGATTGGGTGGTGGGAATTTAGTAGGTGTGGACAGGTTAGTATAGAAGTAGGAGCAGTGGGGGTGGGTGGAAATTGGGGGTAGGGGAGCGGAGTATGCCCACATGGCAAATAGAGTGGGTACAGCCAAGGAGAAGGAGGACAGCCAGCAAAAAGTTATCAGTCAAGCAGAGAACACCTCAGAGGTAAGAGGGCACAATGAGAAAGCACTGAAATGAGTTGGAAGGGGGCAGAGGAATTAGAATTATTAGGAGATGTAACTGGGCTGTAGTAGAGTAGTGGAGTATAATAAATTACTAGTATGGCTAGAGAGGAGGTAGTTAGGGGAGAAACAGGGCAGAGAGGCTTTGGTGAGCAGTAGCAATACTGACAGCCAGTATAGGTATTAAGATAAAAGATGAAAAATGCCACCTAATGGCCAAGCAGGGAAACAACAGAAAAGAGCACTATCTGTTAGAGGGCTGAGAAGTAATTCAGGAGAAAAGAGGGGGATTTATATCCATGGTAGGCTGCTAGCAAAAACACATTGGGTAAGAACTACAACAGTATTGGTAATACAATGGATCATAAATTGCTGTAAGGTACATACACTAGTATTATTGATTAAATTCTTGGGGCAGTGGAGAGGTTTCAGAAACAATGTAGGGTCCCCTTAGTAATTCTGAGTCAGGACAGGAAGCCTGGGTTTGAAGGAGGACAGTGGGAGACACCTGGGAGGTATAGATGTCGAGAACAAAACTAGTATTATTGATTAAATTCTTGGGGCAGCGAAGAGGTTTCAGAAACACTATAGGGTCCCCTTAGTAATTCTGAGTCAGGACAGGAAGCCTGGGTTTGAAGTAGGGCAGTGGGAGACACCTGGGAGGTATAGATGTCAAGAACAAAACTAGTATTGGTTAAATTCTTGGGGCAGTGGAGAGGTTTCAGAAACACTGTAGGGTCCCCTTAGTAATTTCAAGTCAGGACAGGAAGCCTGGATTTGAAGTAGGGCAGTGAGAGACACCTGGGAGGTATACATGTCAAGAAAAAAAAGTAGTATTATTGATTAAATTCTTGGGGCAGCAGAGAGGTTTCAGAAACACTGTAGGGTCCCCTTAGTAATTCCGAGTCAAGACATGAAGCCTAGGTTCAAAGTAGGGCAGTGGGAGACACCTGGGAGGTATAGATGTTGAAAACAAACCAACGGGCAGAGCCAGCAGCCTACGCAGGACAGGGCTGGAGGGGATTTTCAAAATGGCGCCACGAGGACTGGCCTCATTACTACTCACTGGTTAGGCTGTTGGATGCACATCATATACTACATAATAGGGACTGTACTACTCATTGGTCAGGCTGTTGGATGCATATCATGTACTACATAATATGGACTGTACTACTCATTGGTCAGGCTGTTGGATGCATATCATATACTACATAACAGGGACTGTACTACTCATTGGTCAGGTTGTTGGATGCATATCATATACTACATAACAGGGACTGTACTACTCATTGGTCAGGCTGTTGGAAGCATATCATGTACTACATAACAGGCACTGTACTTCCCACTGGTTAGGCTGTTGGATGCATATCATATACTACATAATAGGGACTACTACTCATTGGTCAGGCTGTTGGATGCACATCACATACAACATAACAGGAAATACTACTCATTGGTCAGGCTGTTGGATGCACTTCACATACTACATAACAGGGACTGTACTACTCATTGGTTAGGCTGTTGGATGCATATCATATACTACATAACAGGGACTATACTACTCTTTGGTCAGGCTGTTGGATGTACCTCACATACTACATACCAGGGACTGTACTGCTTGGTCAGGCTGTTGGATGCATATCATATACTGCATAATAGGGACTGTACTACTCATTGGTCAGGCTGTTGGATGCACCTCACATACTACATAACATGGACTGTACTACTCATTGGTCAGGCTGTTGGATGCACCTCACATACTACATAACATGGACTGTACTACTCATTGGTCAGGCTGTTGGATGCATATCATATACTGCATAATAGGGACTGTACTACTCATTGGTCAGGCTGTTGGATGCACCTCACATACTACATAACAGGGACTGTACTACTCATTTGTCAGGCTATTGGATGCACCTCACATACTACATAACAGGGACTATACTACTCATTGGTCTGGCCATTGGATGCATATCATATACTACATAATAGGGACTGTGCTACTCATTTGTCAGGCTGTTGGATGCACCTTACATACTACATAACATGGACTATACTACTCATTGGTCTGGCCATTGGATGCATATCATATACTACATAATAGGGACTATACTACTCATTGGTCTGGCCATTGGATGCATATTATATACTGCATAATAGGGACTATACTCCTCATTTCTCAGGCTGTTGATTTTGCATCATCTGTTTACCATTGCCTATGTTCATTAGGCTATTTTCTATCAGAGTATAGTCAATATATTTTAGAGGTGCTGCTAATGGTTCCTACTGCCTACTGAAGCTATCAGCATGCTGTCTTTTACTATGCTACTACTCTTTTAGGTTCATAGGTGTGTAGTAGGCAAATGACCATGGGGTCCTTTTTAAGCCTACACATGCTTCTCAAATCCCTGACAAGTTCTGGTACCCTTGATAAATAAAAGCAGGGGCTTGAGAAATGAAACATTTACAAACAAGGGCTGTGGAGAGGAGCCATTTAAAAGCTCCCTGTGTACAATAGAGACATAGCTTTCAAACCAGGGCTGAATTTTCGATTTCTCATCCAATTACCAAAGTTGTCAGTGAGCTTTATTATGGTAGTATAATATTATTGTATTTTCCATAGTCCCTAAGCTGTATTTCATGGCCTCACAGATTAAGACCTTTAGGTTTACTTAGGCACTTCATATCTGTTCATATGCATTAACTGTCCTGTCTTCCACCATACATACTATAGACATGGTGCTTACAAGCCACCACCCTTATGATAGTGTGGATGCTCACAGACAAACAGTATTTCTGGGTTGTGTTCATATATGATGGGACACATTCCTTCTTAAGGCTTTTAGTCATGTATTTTATCAGTATGTTTTGGCTTGTGAGTTTGTCTGTGTTTGTGTGTGTGTGTGTGTGTGTGTGTGTGTGTGTGTGTGTGTGTGTGTGTGTGTGTGTGTGTGTGTGTATATATATATATATATATATATATATATATATATATATATATGTATGTGTGTGTGTGTGTGTGTGTGTGTGTGTGTGTATCTCTCTCTCTCTATATATATATATATCTATATCTATCTATATATATATATATATATATATATATATATATATATATATATATATATATATATATATATATATATATATATTTATATATTCATATGTATATATTATACACACACACACACAGACACACACACACACACACACATATGAAAATGCATGCACCATATTTATATATACATAGCTAGATAGATAGATAGGTATGGGTCCATGATATTTGGTCAGCATGACAAAATGTTGAAACTACAAAATATTGAAAAATATTAGAAATTAAATTCATCAATTTCTCAATGTTGTGTAGTCCCAGACTCTGTATAAATAATTATTAGGGGGTGGGGGCTCCCCTACATCCATGACCCCCTTTTTCCATTTTTGTACATGGGGTTGGGGTGTTACTTAAACAGTGACAATCATCTAGAGCCAAGGTTTATAAGACCAGGTGGCTAATCCTGCCATGGTAGCTCTTCCACATCACACAGTCACACAGTCACACAGTCACACGCATACTTCACATCTATGGCTAGTTCAAAGTATCCAATCCATCTACTGCGTGTGTTTGGAATGTGGGAGGAAACTGGAGCACCCAGATGAAACCCACGTGACCACAGAGAGGATTTGCTAGTTCCACACAGAAGGCACTCCAGTCGAGAACTGAACCAGAGAACCTGTTGCTGTGAGGTGTCAACAATATCTTCTTCGATATTGTGACTCCCTATATATATATATATATATATATATATATATATATATATATATATATATATATATAAGAAATGGTCACCTCAGGTAAAAACAACAATGAATTTAATTCCAATAACATATTTAGTGCTTTTGTTAGCACAATGTCTCCCAAACACATTTAAAACACTAGAAAAAACATGCCCCGTGTTCCTGATTAACTTTTAAAGCAAAATGCATACCCATAAAACAGTGTTCGAGCTCATAAAAACAAATACATAATAAAGCCATAAAACCAACACGAAAAACATAAAGTACTCATAGCATTCAATAATTACAATGCTAACACAGAGTTCAACATTAAATAACTTGAAATGGAGATAACATCATTGAGTCCTGGGTGTCACCCAGCATTGACTCTGAGTTGTCACTTTAACTCCATACATTCTAATATAATGTCATTGGGCCCCCCCCCCGGGGGTCATGGACCATTCCCTCTATGACAATAAAATTGAAAGTGTGTGTGGGGTGTGTTTTGACATGTCTGAATAAGGCGTTATGTTCATCCCACTTGTTAATGTCATAACTATGTTGGTAGACCCAATGTCTGAAGTGCCTGATGGTCTTACCTATATAAAAACAGGAACAGCCATTACAGACTGCCGCATACACCACCCCCTTACTGTCACAATTGTCTCCACTGATGTCAAAAATTTGCACACCACCATTCCACATGAAAGAGGAATTTATTGGTTTTACCAGTATTTAGCATTACACACCAAAATAGGTAATGACAAAAGCATTACCTTGAGTTCACTCATGGAAATTGTCCTTAAGAGCAATTTTATTAGTTTTGAGGGACAATTATTTAGACAGACCAATAGTGTTGCCATGGGCGCTGCATGCGCGCCAACCTTTGCCAATGCCGTTATGGCATTCTGGGAGACCAATGTGTTATTCTCTTCAGAATTCAAAAATTCTTGGTGTCTCTATAAACATTTTATAGATGACATTATAATTTTGTGGGTGGATTCAGTTGACAGACTGGAGATATTTCTTCAATTTCTCAATACCTCCACTGAATTCTTATAGAGTTTACCATGACAGTGTATCCTGACCAGGTGAATTTTTTGGATGTTTCCTTGACGAAGAACAGGGAGGATGGGAGGTTTGAATCTAACTTATACAGGAAACCTACCCATTCCAACTCTTATTTACACTTTCAGAGTTGGCACCCCATTCATCAGAAAAAATCCATCATCAAGGGTCAGTGTGTCAGGCTCGCCAAAATGGTCAGCGATGAGGTTCAGTTTTTGGATGAATGTATCAAATTGTTTGACATATTTTGTAGAAGAGGTTATCCCCATGATTTCTTACATGAAATATTTGATGAAGTTAAGAGGAAGAGACAGCTTGGTATATTTAAACCCCTTTTAGGTTTAACTGAAACATCAGTAGTAAGTAATGGTGGGCAAAATGAAGAACATTTGGGTTATAGTAAGGCTTTGGTATTGCCCTACAATAGACATTTTAGAGAAATTATGTTTGTCATTGACAAATTCTGGTCCATTTTCCAACATGACCCATTGATTGCCAGTAAGCTTGGTGACAGGCCAAATATAGTATACAAAAAAGAAGCTTGTCTCAAAATGATGATCGAAAGGAGTTTGGGGTGTCCTAATGAAGGGAGAATAAGTAAATGTGGACACTGCACCCAATGTAAGGTGGTGTTGGAGGGTGCAGAGGTGTTCATACATGGTTATGGAATTATTAGGCTGCTAAGGAAATGCAGTTGTGACAGTAAGGGGGTGGTGTATGTGGCAGTCTGTAATGACTGTTACTGTTTTATATAGGTAAGACCATCAGGCACTTCAGATATCGGGTCTACCAACATAGTTATGACATTAACAAGAGGGATGAACATAATGCCTTATTCAGACATGTCAAAACACACCCCACACACTTTCAAATTTATTGTCATAGAGGGACTGGTCCATGACCCCCGGGGGGAACCCAATAACATTATGTTAGAATTTATGGAGTTAAAATGGCAACTCATAGTCAATGCTGGGCGACACCCAGGACTCGATGATGGTATCTCCATTTCAAGTAATTTAAAGTTGAAATCTATGTTAGCATTGTAATTATTGAATGCTATGAGTACTTTATGTTTTTCATGTTGGTTTTATGGCTTTATTATGTATTTGTTTTTATGAGCTTGAATACTGTTTTATGGGTATGCATTTTGCTTTAAAAATTAATCAGGAACATGGGGGCACATTTTTCAAGTGTTTTAAATGTGTTTGGGAACTTTTACATTTTATTCTGAAGAAGTCCAGACATTGTGTGGACGAAAGCGCTAAATGTGTTATTGGAATTAAATTCAGTGTTGTTTGTACCCGTGGTGGCCGTTTCGGTTTGAAAAGAGTGCTAACATGGGTCCTGCAAGAGAAACACATTTACTGGTATTCCCTTCTTAGAGATGACAAGGTGTTTTCAATCGTTTAAGTTCATTGTGTTACAGGTTCAATGACAGACAGATATAAATACTCATTTATAAATATATCTCTACATGAGTTTCTCATCAAACATTGAATGCTTGTAAGAGTGAACACTGAAAAAAAATAATTTTGGATTGAATCTAAAATGATCGAAAACAAAACTAACACTAATTTATTTATTTATTTTTGCAGAGGACTCCCTACACCCCTATACCCCCTGATAATTATGCATGCAAACTCTGAGAGTACACAACAGCAGGGTGATGTAAAATTCCCTGACTCCACTGCACCTTGATCCCATACAAAAGGCTGCCAGCAAAAACTAAAAGAAAGAACATTTGTTCATATGCACATTTGCTCTTATTTATAGCCTCAAAAAGCATTCACTCATATAAGCACCCACTGTTTTAACCTACAAACATATCTGTATAACTATAGTACCATGTTGCCTACTATGCAGATGCCTTTTGTTGAACTTTTCCTGCCAAACTGTCTCACCTGCCATTCTTATCTACCTGGCCATGCACCACATTCATTTTGTTCTGTATGCTGTTGTAGAACTGTGGGTGTTTGTTTTCTCTGTCTTCTTTATTCTGATTTGCATTACAGATGCTTTCCACTGTTTAATAGCCGTAGATATTTTAATACTGCTGCGCATGTCCACAGCACGTATTTTCTAAGTCAGTGTGTAACTGGTGCAGGTACATGGTAGATGCACATGCTCATATGCTGAAATCTTGTGTTTTGTCTTACTCTTTCTAAAACTGTCCAGACTCTCTGGACATTTAATTTTCTTACTGAATTCACTTTCAGATACCACTAAAGCTGTTATGTTGCTCTATGTGCAATTATGTGTTTCTTTGGCCCATGCTCTGGTGTTCTACATTCCACATTCATGTGGCACACACACATGCTTATTTGAGGAAATACACTAGGGATTTTCCAACTGGGCATTTATCTCCTCTTGGGCCATGTCTAAATGTTATTTTGTTGCCCTTCCACAAGGCATACCTTATAAATATGCTTCTTTCTCTTTTTGATAGCCGGTCCGACCTTTGCATCATGTTTAGATGGACTGCCCACAATGGCTTTGGTGATATACTCCTCAGTTGTAGTATGTTAAAAATGTGTATTGAGTACATTATAAAAATGTGCATCGCATACTTTGGTTGGTGACTTACTCGTTCTTGACATTTCCCCAGGTGATTGTCATGGCATGTGTACTTTTCTGACGTATGGGTGTTGCACTGAATGTGATCATTTCCCTTTTAGGTTACTGACTAGTTATAGTGGATCTCTGGTGTGTGTAGACACATCGAAGCCCAGTTGTTCAACACACACACATACACACACACACACACACACACACACACACACACACACACACACACACACACACACACACACACACACACACACACACACACACACACACACACACACATGCTGCACACACCATATCTCTCAACTGTTCAGATTTTTGGTCTGTTTCTCGTAAAATTGTGGTTTTCTGGTAAATCACTGGCAAACCATTGAGGACTGAAGTCAGAAAATAATGTTACACATTTGAATTTCAGACTTCATATCCTTCAGAAAATTTATGTTAATACAAAACCTGTTTCTAAGTTAGCAAAAGCAATATTTAAAAAGTGCCCCTATTTTGGGGTCTTTGTCCCCCCGTTATTTGTAGCTATATCCAGATTTCTTCCTCTAAGAGCTTGAAAGGTATGACACACACACACACACACACACACACACACACACACACACACACACACACACACACACACACACACATGCACACACACTATGTAAATGTTGATTATGCTACACATAGTGCACATAACGTGACTATGTCCCGTGACAATCTTTGACATGCCTGTCTACACAAAACCTGCATTGCAGGAATCATCTGACACTGAATAAACTGAATAAATATGCAATCCTTCATTGCTATGTACTATGTAATGTCTTTATGCATCTCGCCTTGGAATGGACCTTTGTGATCTGCACGACTTGCAAAACAGTAATGTTGTATTTGGGTTTGTCACTGTGCAGCTTTAGTAAAAATAGATATTTCTAATCGATATGCTTTCTACATGTTTGTATCTAAATCTGTTTGCTGTCTAGCATATTCATTGCAAAACTGCCCCCCCACTGCAGTACCCCACAACCAACTCATTTTATGCCACCTTACTACACCTTTCTTAGATATTTTAAAGGTATTTAAATCACACTGCATTTTACCTTTTTCTCTTCTAGCTCTTTTTAAAATGTTTCCTTTTATTTAATGTTGATCTTTGTTGATGTGCAAGGACTATGAATAAGTTCTGCAGCATATAGCTACGTGTATTCACCTCTCCCAGTTTTCTACAGAAAACTTGTAACTCTTGTTGTGAGTGCTGCCTGTCTGAACAGATATTAGAATACTTTAAGAATTATTCTTGAGTTTTTCAGTCTTTTCTCTAAACTCCTTTGACACTCAGACTAGATTTCCAGGATGGCCATTTACAGACTTATTGGAATATTTAATTTAGGTGTCTTACCCAGTGTGATTGCATGGAAAAAATACCCATTAGTCTACTGATAAATTAAACACATTTTTTTATTTTATTTTAAATTAGAAATATTTTCCTTACCTACTGTCCCATAAGAGGTAAAGCTGACAAAATTCATTGGGACCACATATTGTAGGTTCACTGACATGATGAGGCTTGGAAGTGGATGACATGATGGTATGGAGGAGGATGGACATCCTATGTATCCAGGACACAAGGTGGAAAGGCAGTGCAGCAAAGCCATTTGTCTTGGGATCCAGAGTCTAATACTCAGGAGAAGGACAGGCTAGAAATGGTGTGGGAATTGTGGTGAGAGAGAGGCTTCTGAAGACAGTAAGGGATGCCATTAGAAGTAGCGACAGACATGGCAATCACTCTCCAGTGTAATGTTAGGGCAGTATTCATAATCTCAGCCTAAGTCCCACAACAGGGTTGTGATAGAGAGGAAACGAGTGCATTCAGACAGCAGTTGCAGGGCTGACTAGATAAAGCAGGACAACATGAACTGGTGTTGATAATGGGTGACTTGAATGCACATACGGAGACAGAACAGGATATGAGGACTGCCTGGGTCCTCATCGGTGGGGCAACAGGAATAAAGAAGAACAGGATTTTTTAGACTTCTGTCTGACAAATGGCTTTATAGTAACCAACACATGGGTCAGAAAGAGAGGCAGTCAGAAGATCACATAGAAAAATTGCCAGCATACAACTGAGGTAGACTTCTTCCTAGTAAGGAAAGGCCACTGGGGAAGAATCAGAGATCATAAAGTCATCCCCAGTGAAACAGTCACCCCACAGCATAAACCACTGGTTGCCACAATCAGCTGCAAGCAGTGGTCAGAGAAGGCTCTAAGGTCAACAGAGACCAGGCTGAAGACCTGAAAGTTGACTGGCGAAAAAGCACAACAGTTCAAGGAATTAGTCAGGGCTCTATCACCCCAAGAAGAAGAGGAAATAAGTGGAGTTGAAGAAGAAGAATGGCAGTACCTCAAAACAGCATGTGTGAGGCCTACAGAACAGATATGCAGCCAAGCCAGGTATGGAAATAAGGTACATAAGCAAAGTTGGTGGTAGAATGCAGAAGTCCTGGAAGTCATCAAAATAAAAAAGGAATGCAGGATAAACTGGGAGATAGAAAAGGCAGACCAGGCTAGGAAGGAATACTGGTTGGCTAACAAAGAAGATGAAAGAAGAGTTGCAATAGTAAAGGATAAGGCATCAGTGGCACTCTATCGACTTTTGGAAAGTGACTCAAGTGGATGGCAGAAAGAAACTCTATCAAGTTCCAAGGCAAAGACAGAAAGATAAAGAAGATAGTCAGACACCCTTCATAAGGGATACCAGCAACAACCTGCCCACCAGCCCACAAGACATTAAAGGCAGATGGAAGGAATACTTCCAGCAGCTTCTGAATGAAGAAAACCCCAGAAAAGCTGTACTGCCTACAGTAAGAAAAGACGAGGAGCCTACCCTAGACAAAGTAAGAACAGTACTAAGCAAAATAAAGTCAGGGAAAGCAGCAGACTCAGATGAGGTCACAGTGGATATGATCAAGAAGTTGGTTGAGGCAAGTCAGAAATGGTTCCTAAGAGTACTCATAGCAGTATGGAAAGGATGTTTCACAGATGAATGGAGAATAAGCATACTAGTGCCAGCATCCAAGAACAAAGGGGACACTCACAGCTGTGGATAATATAGAGATATCAAATTCTTCACACTGCATGAACATTCTGGAGAGGGTGATTTATAAACGACTGCACAGAGTAGTAGAAAGTAAAATGGGAAATGAGAAGTTTGGATTCAGATTGGGACGCAGCACGACAGATCCAATTTTTTCAGTGAGACAAATACTTAAGAGCAAGCTAGAAATGAGGAAAGAGTCCAACTGGGCATTCCTAGACTTGGAGAAAGCATATGACAAGGTCACAAGAAAGCTGATTTGGGCAGTCCTGCAGTGGTTCAAAGTCCCAGAGACATTAGTAGAATTAGTGCAAGCTATGTAAAAGGAACCAATGACTCAAGTACAAACAGTGTTCAGTCTCACAGAGGATTTCCCAGAGGGAGTCGGTGTGCATCAGGGTTCTACTACTGTTCATACTTGTGATGGACTACTTTAGGAAACAGGTCTGAGGGGACAGATCAACAAAGATGCTGCATGCAGATATGTCATTACAGGCAGACTCTGAGCAAGGACTTCAGCAAAGGATAAGGAATGGAATACAACACTGAAGACACATGGGTTGAAACTGAGTACAGATAGAATAGTTT
The DNA here is from genome assembly GCF_019279795.1 of Protopterus annectens. Classification (NCBI taxonomy): domain Eukaryota; kingdom Metazoa; phylum Chordata; order Ceratodontiformes; family Protopteridae; genus Protopterus; species Protopterus annectens. Next base: position 1,563,992,941 of record NC_056743.1, on the reverse strand, counting down.
TAATGACAATAGGTAAAATCAGAAGAATCTGAGGTTTGAGATAGTAAGGAAAATAGTCTTAACAGGTTAGCAGCTTCAAGTATCTTGGAAGGGTACTTGAGAAGTGAAGTCTGAAAGATGAGATCAAAGCTAGAATCAGAGGGGCTGCAGCCATCTGGCACAGGATGTCCGGGGTAGTGTATGACAGAAGAATACCAAAGAAGTTGAAAAATAAGGTGCACAAAACAGTGGTGTGACAAGTAATACTATATGGTACAGAAACCTGGGCAGTAAAAGCAGTGCAGTTGTGGAAGCTAGAGGTGATGGAGATGAAGAGCCTGAGATGGGGAGCAGGATGTACAGTGTGGGACAGATGAAGAAATGAGGATATAAGAGCAGAAGCCAAAATTACTCCAATTGTATAAGAGGTCAAAGATAACAGATTACAGTAGTTCAGGCACATGTGCAGAAAGCAGAAGACAATCTGGTGAAAAAGATTTGAGACAGACAGGAAGAAGGCAAAAGGAAATGAGGGCGTCCAGCAAAGAGGTGGATGGACTATGTGACAGAAGACCTGAGACAGTCAAACATGAGTGTCGAGGAAGGCAGGAGTGTGGCATTGAATAGGAAGAGATGGCAACAAGTGACACAACATCCTGAGCCCATGTAGAAAATGGAAAAAAAATGGGGTTTGATGAGGATGGTGATGATGATGAATCATTTGAAATGTTGGGACCTACTAGAGCAAGTCCTGAAACACAGAGACTAAATGGCTAAAAAATGGACTTACATTTGCTAAGTCAGAGATGGCTAGTTCTCTGGCTATCCCCTTTACTCTGAGCAATAGCAATCTCACAGATAGTACATATAAGTTTAAGGAGTGTGAGGGTTCGGGTGCTTCCCCCCTGCTAAATGAAGTTTAAAGGAGAAAAACAATGCTCAAGATTCATTCTTCTCCTGCATTTTCAGTCTCTATTTTTTGTTGTTGGAGTGTTGGCACTCAGCATTTGAAGTGCCAACATTTCACCACAAACGTTTGAACCATAAAATGTTTAACCTGACATTATCAGGAAAAAAAGAAAAAAAAAAAAAGAAAAGAGTAAGCTTTACCCCCCTACACCCCCTCTGCAACTTATATATACCATCTCCAAGATTGCACTAAGTTGGGGAAGGGACAGAATCTTGAGCCCCACAAATAGTGGCAAATGGCATAAAAACATTTGATGCTCTGAATGTTCCACCAGAGAACATTCAATATTTCAAAAATTTGATCAAATGGCAGAAACCTGGTATCGCTCTCTCTCTCTCTATATATATATATATATATATATATATATATATATTTATGTGTGTGCATTTATGTCTATATCTGTGTTTATATCTATATACCTATTGATAAATTAAATCTATCACACACCTTCCTCTTTTCAAACCATTACTAAAAGACTTCCTCTCTGCCTTATGTGTTTCTCCCTGCTTTTCATCTGAGACATAGCTTTCTAACACCCTTCATCACCTTTCTTATACCTCCCTTTAAAGCACTAGATCAATCAACCTGCTTATTCCCTTCTGATACCTCCTTTATCAAACTTCTCAGACTATTATACCTACCTTTAATTAGCACAACTAAATTACTATTCCATCACTACTTGTCAATTAACACTCAGACTTGCTTATCTCTTCTAATACCTCTTTTATTTCTTAAATTACTCTTACCTATCTTATATACCACTCTATCTGTAAAGGCTCAATACAAGGTTTGTAAGTTTAATGTTTTTTGAATATCAATACACATTTTATTATATTGACGTTATGCTATGTATGCACTTGAAACTGCATTATAAAACTTGTTATTGTAAATATTGATTGCATTAAATATGATACCTTGGACCTTTTCTATCCAGGCTTCCACTGACAAAGGGCACCTGTGCCCAGTTGGACCTTCCTGACAAACACATGTCAATAAATAAATAATATATGTATGTATGTGCATATCTATATCTTTATCTATCTATCTATCTATCTATCTATCTATCTATCTATCTATCTATCTATCTATCTATCTATCTATCTATCTATCTATCTATCTATCTATCTATCTATCTATCTATCTATCTATCTCTATAGAGAGATGTGTGTGTGTGTATATACAGATGTATAGCTATTGATTGGTATGTACACAATTGTTGTCCCTCCTGTTTGCATATCTTCTGTTCTACTCCACCCCCCACACCCCCCGTAACTTTAATATACCAACTCTGAGATTGCACTACAGTGCAGGAATGGAAATCTTTCCATTCTGCACTATAGTGAGATGCCGGTTCCGCATTATCGGCATTCCCAATGTCGATCATATGGTGTCGGCTATATGGTTGTCAGCATTCTGGAATGTCAGCAAACATATTTTTCTAATACTCTGTCACTTTTCGGTCACACTGTTTTCTTATTTTTAGTTTAGCTTTTTGTTAACCAAGTAATCCTACTACACATAAGTGCCCCTTTTTAGGGTTAACCTTGGAGCACTACCTGGTGTAACAACTTGCTTAGAGATACATAGTGGACAAATTTATTTATTTATTTATTTATTTATTTTATTTTAAATGGAGTGGGAAAGAATTGAACGATGTACCTTGGTTGTGTATGTGCTCATGTTTGAATGTTGTTGCTTTGTGTGTGCATGTATCTGTCTGTCCTTTACTAAACATTAAGTCCAACCCAGGATGACATTATTAGTCTTGCATCCAGTGAGTACCATGTAAGTGCTGGAATAGGTTACAGTTCCTCCTTGATCTTGAATTGGAATAAGTGAATAATCAGAGAATGAGTGAATATACTCTAAAACACTGAAAACATGACTTCTCTTGATGTCCCTTGGCTTTGCTAAGATTACCACTTGTACCTTTTTACACAGGACAATTTTATCTGAGGAAAATATCCAAAAAAATGAAAAATGGCAAATGTTCTGACATTTTAGGACAAAAATGAGTTCCTGAGTTTCCTTTAATAATTTAATAAAACAATTACTTTGTATCTGAAGAACCTAAATATTACATAAAACAATATGCACCTCTCAAACTCTACTAGAATGAGTTTTTGTTTTGGGAATAAAATAATGTCCGTTTTTTTTTTCTTGCATTGTTTGTGAGTATAATTTACCCTGTAAAATCTTACTTTTCCATAAAAATTGTCAAACTATGTAAATTTGAAATGGTGGCAAACTTTGGTTTTGCAATTTAATTTCCAAATTTGATCATGCCATACATTTTACTTACTCATCTTAGACCGTGATATACATTTTGGGAGACATTGAAAGTTATGTTTATTTATGCAATCCAGCATAAATGAATGTCATACCTCCTTGATGACAAATATTTGGGAAGCTTGCTGCAACTTTAGTTTCTTGGACACTTTCCTGCTGTCTTTGTAATGCTTTGTTGCCATCTAGTGGCTGAATTTTATAATGCTGTTCAAGAAAGCTGGATTGTCTTGTGTGAAGTCGAGGGTGAGTGAGCCAAAATAAATTACTAACTTATGGACTAACTAACTAACTAGTTAATTATTATTCAAGTTTTTGACTAAATGAAAACTAGTGCTGACAGGTGGCTTTTACTTATGACTAGAATATGGTTCATTTGTTCATGTTTTCATATTTCATATATATTTTCATATGTAGCTTATGGACAAAAGCCATCAGGAAGTGCAGCTTTGCCTCCCCTTGGTCTTGAGAGTATATCAGTTACTCCTGGTAAGAATATTTTTTCCATATACTCTAGATATAAATTTAAGTCTCTCATTCACTTAATCCTGCCTTGCTGTGAAAGCAGATACGTGTTACTTTGTTTACAGTGTAGCTGCAGTTTATTCCACAGAGAGAGAATGCGCTATGTCACAAATCTGTCACCCCTGCAGGTGTAGCTGGTCATATGCTGGACATTAGGGACTTTGGAGTGAGTCTTGTGCTGATCATTGGTTCTGTGAAAGTGGTGGAGATTGAAAAGGGTAGGGACTTACAATGCTTGAAAGGTTAAACAGAGATCATCCCTCAGGAGTCAGTATGACATACAGTAGAGGAATATGTCTTTTAGTCTTTTAGGTAGCCCATATTGTTTCATCCAGCTGTCTTCTTGATCAGAACTTTGGGCTATTTCAAGTTAGTGAAGGTGCAAGAGAATTTAAAATAGACATTGTATCCTAAGATATGCCTAATAAGGGTGTAGTATAAAGGAACCAAGACAGCACAGTACCTAGAGTAGATAAATCTATGCATCCATTAATCAGTGTCAAAGGACTTCTTCACCACAACCAAAACATGATTAAAAGCAGATTGTTATCAGTATAGCTACTCAAACCCCACATAAATGGATCTGATTTGAGAGGAGTGACAGCAATGTGGTAATAGGAGGAGATCATGTTTCCCCAAGGTAACTATACTGCATTTTTAGCATTTAAGGTGAGCACGAGTGACACATCAGGTGTTGGTCTTATCCAGCCCCTGCTTGGTTATCTGAATGCCCAAGGAGGATTTTAAAATTTCCCTTGGTTTGTAATCATTAGCAAATTTTGGTAGCCACATTTCTCATTCCTTTGTTATATGCTTTCACTTCTGAGAAATAGAATCCAAACAGAAGGTGGCACAGAAAAGAACCTTTTGTACCCCCTCTGTTGATACTGCTATGGTTAGTGGAGATACCCTAATCATAATAGACATTCGGAAATCAGCAGAATACATGCAGCGTTATGTTAAGCTGGGATAGTCTATCTATAATTCTATTGTCAAAAGCCTTGGTAAGATCAAGGTAAGCAGTTTGGGCCCTCGAGTCCTCCTCAGGGGTTTCTGTGACCCTTTTAAAGAATTTAAATAAGTTGAGTAGGAGCAACCTTCATTTCTAAATCCAGTCTAATTAAGGTTCACTGTTTGTAGGTCACTTATGTTTTTGTTTATCAGCTTGGCAATTGTGTGCTTCATAACATGAACTTTACAGATGATACTCGTGAGGCTAATAGGTCTATAGATCATGGGCTGTGTCATGAGGCTACCTTTGTGCAATGGTGATTCAGGGACATAACCCATGGAGTGACTTAAATTGAAAAGATTTAAAGAGGATTTGGCTAAGTGGTGTTTGATACTTAATAGCATACAGCCAGGGATATTATCCAGTTCCACTGCTTTATTATTTTTGGTTTTGAATAATGAGGATATAACTTACTCAAAGGGGATAGAACAGTTGGTAATTTTAAGAAAATCTGGCTGGGTTGGTGGCATAAAATTAGTATTGGATGTGTTTGGGAAGATAATAGCAATAATTTTGGGATTAGCATGGGAGACTCCATTGGAAATCAGTTTAGTCCAGTGATGGATATTATTTATAAGTTTCCTAGTGTAACAGAAGGCCTTGTGATTATCTTTAGAGCTGGCAGTGACCATGAGTTTGTATCTAGCTCTGAACTCCTTGATGATGTGCCTGATGGTTTTTCTTATTAGTTTAAATCCTTTTTATATTGAGAGAGATTAGCTGTATATATATATATATATATATATATATATATATATATATATATACATTTTGCTGTAATTCTTGTTTTTTATGGGAATTTTATCATATGAGCTTATTTCTGAATTTACCATTATTCTTATGGTGAATAGAAACAGGTGCTTTTATGTATCCATCTATAAGGGAATATAATTCACAGGCGTATGCAGCAGTATCGGGCAATGCGTTATTTAGAGAATTGTACCATTTATGATTCTCATAAATGTTTGTAAACAGAAGTGGTTTGTTTTAAAGTAATGAATTTTTTTTAAGTTTCAAGTGTCGTTTAATGGAGAAGGTCACTAATTTTTGTGGTGTCATTTTATTAAGGAGGTAGTGATATTAGGGATAGTACAGTAAGTGGGAGTATTTGTAAGGACACTGTTAAGATTATCCCCATTGTGGAAGGAGAACAATTGGGTCAAGGGAACTATCATTAGTAACTCTGAGCAATCTGTGAGCATATTTGTTAGTAGCTGAATAGGTACACTAATTTATAGTGAGGTAGTTATAGTTACCCATAATAAATATATTCAGTTTGATGGAAAGCTTTATGTATTGACATACACAATCAGCATACTCAGAGGGGGACCTATAGTTGGCAGTGATGCAGTAGAACATTTTATTGAGAGTTACCCGGACAATTACCAATACAAATATGGTATCATGGATGATTTCTCTGAAGATTATAGGTCTCCTAATGAATACAGATATGTTCAACAACATCCTGGGCTCTTGAAGTATGGTTGATACTGGACCCATCAAAGAAGGAGTTCTATCTTTGCACGGGAACCAGGTTTCTGTAACTACAGAAATATGGATGTCTATGCAGACCACAGCATCAAGCTCATACATTTTCCTATTGAAGCTTCTTGCATGTAGCAGAGCTTCCTTGATTTTATCTGGATTGGAATTTGCTAAGTTGTAGGTCCATGAGCTGAACTCTACCCAGATAAGGCATTATGGGAGTGGAGAGCATCAAAAATCTTCAGAGAGTAAAGAAAAAACATGAAATGACCAGTATTAGAAGAAGCAAGCCAGGATCCACGAACCAATATTTATTGAGCACTTTCGTTTTTTGGAATAAAAAACTTCATCAGAATGATTACAAATGAACAGTGACTGACCCAACTTACATAGCAATCTTGCTTACAAAAATGTTAATGAGCAATCAGCTTAAAGGTGTAGTTTCTGAAACACAAATACAATAAATACATACCTTAAAATACATAAAATGTATTATATATACACATACATGATCTGTTAAAAACATATACATGTAAACTCACAGGAAACATTTCATTATAAATTATATATTAATTATATAAATATTTGCTTATATATAAAAATAAAGATGTTTTATGAACTGCATATTAATCACACATATCCTTCAGCCCTTAGTTTAAGTATAGGGCTGATGGAAATGTTACTATTAAGACCTGGGTATTCGGTAGCATTAGTCCTCATTTGCCAACTTAATTCATAAAACTCTAAAAAGTCATTAATTGGACCCCCCTATCCCCCCATTGATACCTGCTCTAAAACTGTGAACTTAAAATTGTGTCCCTCATTGTTATTAATGTGGACTGCTAAGGCATTTTTAATGTCCTGCTTCCTGATGTCATAACAGTGCTGATAGACTCTACTTTTAAGGGCATTGATAGTCTTGCCAATGTAAAAACATGGACATAACTGGCAAAGGGCAAGATAAACTACAGATTTACTGCTGTAACAAAATTTCTTCTTATAGAAATATATCCCATAATTAGGAATATCAATCTCAGTGCACTCCATGATATGTTTACATTGAAGGCAAAATCCACATTTCAACATACCCCCTACTTTGGTGTCAATAATATTGTTTCTCTCTAACATGTTTTTAAAGGAAATATCCTTCTGATAGACAAATTTTGGGGCCTTTCCCACTATTTCAAGATAATCTTGACTGGTGTGAAATAAATTCCAGTTATGATGAATAATCTGGGTAATGTCAGTGAATTGTCTGTTAAACTTAAAAGATATCTGACCTTTTAAAGTCAATTCCTTCCTTAGGTAAACTTTCATTTTGAGTAATACCTTTACCAAGTAAAGGAAAATAATACCCCTATGCCTTTTATCTATAACTTCCTGTAAAATAGGTTTCAAAAACAGTTCAGGGTAGCCTCTTTGCAAAAGCATGTTCTTCAATACTTCAATTTGCTGTAAGAATCCTCCTATTCAGAAGTCATAAGGCCAAGCGAACAGCTTGGCCCTTTACCAAGGATTTCTTCTGGTGTAGTGGGTGGAAACTGTTGAAATGCAGGAGGGCATTAGAGTAAGTAAGTTTTCTAAATAGTGTTGTTGTAAAGTCTTTTTTATACTCATTTTTCTTGATGGTAATATCCAAATAGTCTATTGCATCTTTCCCTACTATATATGTAAAATCTAAAAAATCTGTACTTTGCTTTATATAGGACAAAAAGCTATTAAGCTCTTCCATACTACCATGCCACAGGATAATAATGTCATCCAAATATCTGCCATAATACTTTCAATATTGAGTAAATCGGTGATTAAAAATTAATTCTAGCTCCCAAAAGGCCAGAATAATATTTGCAAATATAGAGGCACGTATAGCCCCCATTGCTACACCCTTGCATTGTTTGAAGAGCTCGCTTCAAATACTATGACATTGGTGTCTAGAACCAATTCCATTAAGGTTCTAATAGTCCTAACAAGCTTGTGTCTGATATTGGTATGTCTACATAAAAATAGGTAAAACCACTCCACACCCAGTTCATGTGGGATAACAGAGAACACATCCCTGACATCAATTGTCACAAAAATGAGACCGTCGTCATACATGTCCTTATTTATTTTCTTTAGGAAGTCCCATGAATCCTTTAAAACCCAACCACAATTATTTAATGTTGGTTTTAGTTGAGTATCTATAAATTTGGCAATAAAATATGTTTTAGATGCTTTTGCATCAGCAATAGGCCTAAGGGGTGGGTTACTTATATCCTTATGTAGCTTTGGTATGCCAAAAATAGTGGGAATTTTTGGGGACTTGACTGCCATGAAGAGCATCACAAATCTTCAGAGAGTAAACAAAAACCATGAAATGAGAGTTGCAGCCCATTCCTGGAAAAGCAGGATGACCTGCTAATCACCTGATTCCAAGCAGATCCCCTGTGAATGATGCCCATTAACTAGCCTACTGCTGACACCAGTTATTTTATCTCTGAATGTAGGGATCACTCTTGCTGATGGAAGAATATTGCTCGGCACAGTGGCTTTTCTTCTTTGGAGATATAGCAGGTGAGCTCATTAGTGTCTTGCTGGATGTACTCCAGGGTCGATTACCTATGACTGTTCACTCATACGTGGACAACCACATGGCATACTCATATTTAGCACAGGGAAGAGACCCAAAGGCAGGTTCCTTAATCCTGATCCCAGCACCAGGGAGAAAGTTACTGTAACCCACTCCTTCTTCAGTCCTGTGAGTACATTGTCAGAATCCATAACTATGGACTCACCAGTAATGGGGACTAACAAGGACCGTGTGACTTTCTGTAGCAGGCTTGCAGTTCTGGTGATTCATAACAGAGGTATGTGCGGGAGTAGGTATGGTTAGAGCTATATATGAGTCCCTAGGTAGTACAGGTTTCATAAGTATTGGCCTGTAAGTTAGACATTCCTTAACAACCTCAGCACATGCTGTTTTTGTGTTATGCACTTGTTGACTGACACTGGGTGTTGTTGAGAGACAAGCCTTTAGACTAGGTAAGTATTTACATCTCTCACATCTGGACTCAAGATGGTCAAGAGGTAAAGAGTTGTCAGTAAACAAGAGGCAGGTACAATACTGCCTCAAAACTCCAAAAACTAGCAGACTTGCAAGGGAAATTTATAAGAAACAGTGAGTTCATGATGATAAGAATATGATTAATATTACTTTTATTGAAGGTTTTATTGGAGCAACTAAGCAAGGGTTGACAATAATAAGAAACAGTGGTATGCTGATTGGTTGATATCCAGCTGTACTAGTATTCGTCTCATTATAGCTACATGCAGCTAGGAATCAGTGTTCATTTGCTCCTTCTCTCATGAAGAGCAAAACAGTAGCACTACTCCCAAGCTGGTACCTGAGGAGTGTATTACAGGCTGTCTGGTGATAAGTAGTGGTCTCATTATAAATGTTGCAGAGGTCTGCATGCTTGCTGTAATCTTCTTTTAGTAGACGCACTGTGGTCCAAAATGTAAACTAAAAAGGTTCTCCCTAAAACAATAACCAGACCTGTCTGTGAAGTCATGTACGCACACACACACACACACACACACACACACACACACACACACACACACACACACACACACACACACACACACACACACACACACACATATTACAGTCAGAGGTCTCTCTCTGCTTCTTTTCTCCCCAGGAGCAAACAGTGGCATTAATTCCAAGATAGCTCCTGAGACGCAGTTTGCAGTCTCTCCAGTAACCAGTAATTTCCATCATGATAAAACTACTCCCAAGAGAAGCCATTCCCAAGAAGTAGCAAACATATAAGTAACACTAGTACTTACCAATGAGGTTAAGTAGGCATATTACTGTGTTACAAATGGAAAGTATACTTAAGCATATATCAATAAAATTAAATAATACCTAATGAGTTAGGTTTTATATGTTGTGTATAAATCACTGTCTCCATGGTTTAGAAGGATAAAGCTCTAATGACAATCCAGATGACATAAGTGGCTCAGGTGCAGGAAAAGGTGTGGGGAGGACATAGTGGCAGATGCTATCTTGTCCTTCATGAGAAGAAGGGTTGGCGGCCCAGATGGCTGTTTGCCTCTTGAAAGCGAATGCTTTTGGGAGACAAAATCAACCTGGAACTGAAGTCTTGGTTTTGTCACTTTCAAGTCAGTTATGGTAGTGCAGTCAGTGATGATAATCCAGATTATCCACTGAGGGGATGAGACCACCGATGGCAGATGGCCTTTGGATAGTCACAGTATTAACAATCATGGCTGCATGGATCATGTCCACACTGAATAGCTTACCCCACCTCAGTAATGAGAACAAATGGGTTCAAGTCAGATTGTGGGTGGCTTGATGGTTAGCAAGCAAAGAAACAATCTCTGTCTCTCTCTCTCTCTATATATATATATATCCATATATATATATATATATATATATATATATATATATATATATATATATCCATATATATATATATATATATATATATATGGTCGACTGTTTATTTGGTCGACAGTTCATTTGATCGACAAGCATTTTAGGTGTGCCCCCCACACCCCCCCTAACTATATATATCAACTCCAGGGTCGCACAACATTGGGGAAGGGGGCAAATGCTTGTCGATCAAATGAACTGTTGACCAAATAAACAGTCGACCATATGAACTGTCGACCAAGTCATATGGACCCATATATATATATATATATATATATATATATATATATATATATATGTGTGTGTGTGTGTGTGTGTGTGTGTGTGTGTGTGTATGTATGTATCTATATAAGTGTGTATACATATGTGTGTGTGTGTGTGTGTGTGTGTGTATATATATATATATATATATATATAGTTCCCCATTCAGAAGCCATATATATATATATGTGTGTGTGTGTGTGTGTGTGTGTGTGTGTGTAGTTCCACTTTATAATCTCAAAATACTGAAATCCCGAATTTCAGTATCTTGATACCATAAAGTGGAATTTTTAAAATCCCAAAACTCCGTAAGCACGAATCCAGAAATGTTGAATTCGCAGTTATAGTGTTCCAGTATTTGACACTGGATGTAGTGCGTGTAGGATGTATCGTGTAGTGTGTGGATTTAGCTGGTATTTAAGGTAAATGGGTATTTTGTTGGGTTTTAGGTATGTTTTTGAGTGTATGTGAGTGTGTTTGGAAGTTTTTTGTGTGGGTTAGGGTAGGCAGGTAAAAGTATGAATGTTGAAAGTGGTGGTGTTTGTATATTTGTGATGTGTGTGTGTGCAAGGGTACTGTAGAGTGTGTAGTGGTAAGTTTGCTGTCATTTCCTGTGTGGTGCTATCTCGGATGTAAGCCTTTGAAGCAAAGTCTCCCCAGACCATTAGTAATAGGAATAGTGTGCCCATGTCTTTATTTTATATTAGTGATATGGCTGGCATAATGAACATTATTAAGTCAAATTGGTCTATATTGAGCTTAGATAATGATATTTCAAAAGTTGTTGGTCACAGGGGGCGTGGCCAAGATGAGCACAAAGTAGCAGCTTTTCTTATCAGCTCTGCCTTTACAGAACTTTATTGACAGGAAATATTGTTATAAACTTCCCTAATAATAGTTTTATTTTATTTTAATTAATTCTTTAAAATATATAAGGGTAGTATATAAAAAATTTCAAGTAGATTTTAAATTTTCCTGTCAAAGTTACACTTGGAAGTACTAGAGTAAAAAAACAGGATGAGCTTCACTAAATCTTCTCATCAAGAGACAGCTATCAAAAAAGAACTACAGTCATTACTAACTACTATTCAAGAACTAAATGTCAAAATAGGCAAAATGGATATAAAAACTGACAATTTCAAAGAAAGGTTTTCTCACCAAATGGACATTCTACTTGAAGATTTAGTGCAACAAAGGAAGCAGATTACAGGAATGGAAACTGCATTAAGTGATATGGATAACAGAATTCAGGAGAGTGAACATAATGTTGAGTTCCTGTTAAAGCAAAATTCTCTTCTTCAGACAAAGGTTGATGACCTTGAGAACAGGTCCTGTAGGAATAATGTGAGAATTTTTGGCATACCAGATAACATAGAGGGAAATAATATGGAAATTTTTTTATCTTCCTGGTTGCCTGACGTACTTGAACTGCCAGAGGCTCTTTCATATGGTATTGAAAGAGCCCATAGATCAATGGTGACATCTAAAAACACCAAGAGTAATTATACTAAATCTTTTATTGTATAGTTCCTATCAGCCCATGATAAGGAAATGGTACTAAAGACTGCATGGGCAAAATCCCCAATCAAACTGAAGGACAATATTATACGCTTTGATCATGACTATTCTTCTTCAGTATTATCAAAAAGGAAAATGTTCTTGCCTTTCATCGGAGAACTAAAAAATAATAAAATAAAAACCATTTGCTTTTTCCTGCAAGACTGAAAATATTTTATGAAGATGGTTTTAAAATTTTTGATGACCTAGGCAATGCAATAACTTATATAAAATCTAATAACATACTGGAAAAAGTACATGAAATGGAGTGGGCTAGTCCTAGTCTTAAAAGAAATGCTGAGAACAACACTTGGAAAACATTTGACCCTAAAAAAAAATCAAAAGATGAATCATAACAAGTACATATTTGCACTTGATTCACTCAGTTGGAGAAATGAAACCGGACATCCAGGTGAGCTTTTGGTATTATATTTAATATAATGTAAATTGGTTAACTAAATAGTTGTTCATTTTGTTTTGTAGAATAGTCGTTTGTTGGGATTTTTTTTCATTTGTACTATTTGTTTAAGATTAATTATCTTAATGTTTATTTGTTTGATTCCCATGGATGCAGTGATTCTCCTGTCTCGTATATCTATGCTTCCAGATGTCTTGTAGTGGTGCTTACCCTTAGGGGGTGTATTTGTTTATCTTGCTTTTGATTCTTACAGTGGTTGGAAAACTTTTATTTAGTTATAATTGCTGTATTTGTATTTTAGTTGATTTATGGTTAATTGTTTGATAAAGGAATCTTGTATAATGACCCGATGTATAGTTGCAGAATTGCTGTGCTAGTGATGGTACTTCTGACCCGGGATGTGAGTGGCAGTGTGGCTGAAGCAATGGTATGGCTTTGTTGTTGTTTCAGAGTTGTTGGTGTGTTTATTTGGAGGCTCTTGATTGGTGCTGTAGCACTGTAGAGACATGTGTGGTGTTGTTTGTGTTAATTGTATATTTTGGTGCCTGTGTGCTTTGATCAGAGATTAACCGGAGAGTCTGGTTGATAGTGTGGTGAAGCTTTGCTTGATAGCTGTCATTGCTTCGTGTTGTGCATGCGAGCTTCTTTTTTTTCCTCTTTTCTCATTTCTCTCAGTATAGAGGGAGTCTCGAGACATTGCCTTATATGTAGTTAAGTAATGTTTTACTTGCTATTTCCCGCCGGAACTTTGAAAAGCTTTATATTCATGATGAGCTCAAAACTGTGGTATCCATCACGGCTGGAAAGCTCGGAGCTTTCTTAAAACGTCATCATGAAGGCGTCAGAAGTAAATTGATCTTCTGATCCTCACCAGGAAGCTACTGAATCGAATTTGTTTCCTCATGCAACATACGGAAAGAAGATATAACTAGATTACTACTTTCAACTTATTGTAAGACATTATATGCAATCATTTCTTAAATAAATAGGGATTATACTATGCATGTAGCCTAAATACTTTTTCTGATCATCATAGATATTCTTGAGCCTTATGTATTCATATACGAATAGTATTCTCATAAAATATTTGCTTTATGTATGACAAGGGTGTCGATATCTTGATGAGAAATACTAGTTGTGATTTGTGCAGTTTTTGAAGATTTAATAATGCTACAAGCTGTTTATATACTTGTGTTACATGTACATTTTTTGTAACTATTGACTTGCTGAGAAAATATTCATGAAGCATTTAACAAAATGTTAAATGTATAGCTGTACATAACAGGTTATCTCAGTTATTTTATGAATGCATTTGTGTAATAGGCTGAGAGGGATGTACCACAGAGGCAATGATAATATTGCAAGGACAGGTGCATTAAAAATAGTTAGATCTATTTATCATTAGGAAATGTGACATTTTCATTTTTTGTTTTGTTAATGAAATAGCTTTTCAAAATTCAAAGATAGTATAAGCTATAATTGAAAAATAAAAAGCTCATTATATTTAAATAAGGCTTTTATATAGTTTACAGGGGCTATTTAAGCACCTTGCTTCTTTGAACTAATATGACCTTTTCACTAGTTTTCAGTATGGTGATGGACCCTTTGAGGTAACTCAAATTAATGTAATGAATGGAAGATCAGACTTTTAAGGTTTATTAGTCACTATTCTATGAGAGACTGCACCGGGGTGTTTGGTTATAAGAAAACTAGCAGGATGTTGTTGGTTTTACTTCTTGATGAGTAATCACTATATTTGGTTTATGGCAAAGAAATGCAGTGTTCGTTTATTTCAGAACAATCAGTATGTTAGTTGATTGTTAGTAAAATCACTTTTATTAGCATCTTATTTATTAGCTGCCAGTGTTAGTGGTTATTGAAGGCCCTTAGGTGATTCATTTACAACTATGTTTCATTTAGCTGATCACCTATGGCAGCACTGTATATCACACTTCAGCCTTTATTACCCATATTTCGGTAATAAAAGAATGCCATGGTCTCTTTTTAAGGTTCTTACCAAATGTGATTACTTTAAAACAGAAGAGTGAACTAATAGTTGATAGTAGTTCTTAATAACCTACTAATGTAAGAAAATTCTGTTCTTTATTCCTAAGATGTAGCTGTCATCAATTTACTAATTGACACAACATTATATCTATATATTTGGTTCATACAAAAAATTGTTTATGATATTGATGCCTTATTTTTATAGTTATGACTATAGACATTTAGGCAGGTGCTGATTGGATGCTGCTTTTGATAGGAGGTCGATTCGAGTGACTGATGTCATTCAAGTTAGGAGTTTTAAACTCCAGAGGGGTTCAGGTTGGTTATTTTGTTTCATGTTTATGTTATAAATATTTTCTAATAACTTTTCAGACATTCGTATCTTATGTAGTAGGAAACAATCTTAATTTTAAGAATATGATAATCTTACACTATGTTTGTTCTAATGATCATAATAGTATTCCTATTAGATATATACTTGTGTATTTCTTAGATCAGTATGTTTATATTTACATCATTTAATTTTCAATGACTACACTAAAAGGTATATCAGTTAACATTAATGGTTTAAATAATCCTAATAAAAGGAGGAATTTAACTAGATATCTTAAGCTACATAAATCCCAGTTAGTATTTTTACAAGAAACTCACTTAATAAGAGAGGATATATTCAGATTTGAATCTAAAACATATAAGATTTTAGTAAGTTCTGAACATACTAAGAAAAAGAGAGGAGTAGCTATCCTATGGAACAGCATAATGCCTTTTCCTAAAATAATAGATACATATAAGGATAATAAAGGAATGTTTTGTGCAGCCACCATAGAAATAAACAGCAAAATGTTCACATTGATTAACATATATTGGATCCCAGGGATAGGAATAAAGACAGTGAAACAACATCTAGATCAAATTGTACTATTCTCTAAAGGGAACATTATTTTGGCAGGAAATTTCAATTGTATTCTAGATTACAAAGACTCTAGTACTAATGGGAAGAGAAGAATATCTACATCATCTAAATTATTAAAAGACTTTTCAGATACTTATTTTTGAAAGATATAAATTATTTTGCAGATACTACTTCTTTGTTTTACACCTTTTTTTCTCATAGACATAACTCATACTCGAGGATAGACAGAGTTTTTATTTCTAATAATTTAACAGATTCCTTAAACAAATCAGCAATGATTTTGTGCCCTTTATCAGATCATAATTCTATAATTTTTGAAGTGGTAGCCAATCCAAATTTTAATATTCATATACAAAGGATCCCGGCTTATATTACAAAATTAAAAGATTTTAATGATTTCATTTCTACAGAAGTACAGAATTTTTTAGAACTTAACAATACTAATGATATATCAGAAATTTACATATGGGATGCCCTAAAAGCTTATCTATATGCTAGGATATTGAATTGGTGCAACAACAAAAAAAGAAAGCTTGGGGTAAAGAGCTACAAGATATACAATGTAAATTAGACACTTTAAAACTTAGTAATATGGGTGATAAAGATATATCAGATAAAAGAAAAGAAATAAATATGTTAAATAATAAATATATAGAAATATTAAAACATAAAACTATGATCAATATAGAAAAATTCAAGTTTATAAATTTCTCTTCTAACCCTAAATCCTTAAAAATTCTTGCTAATAAAATGAAAAAATTAAATAGATTTAATCATATTAATGAAATATTCTCCCCTAAAAAAGGAAAAATGGTATCGGAAATTCATAATATATTAACTGAATTTAGAGAGTTTTTTATAAACATCAACCAAACAATTACTGAAATTAACTCTAAAGAGGAAATAAAAACATGTATTAATAAATACACTAAAACAAGACTTTCAGAGGAACAAGGGATTTCTATTGATAAACAAATATCTTTCAAAGAACTTCAAACTCACATTACCAAATCAAAGCAAAATAAAGCACCAGGTAACGACGGCATCATTCCTGAAATTTGCAGATTACTACCTATAAATGCTCTAAAATTGCTTTATAAAGTATTTAATCTTGTTCAGGACAAAAACATAATTCCACCTTCTTGGAAATACACTTTTATTTCTCCTATTTTAAAATCTAACAAAGATCCCTCTAAGTGTATCTCCTATAGACCCATCTCCCTATTAAACACTGATTACAAAATATTTATGTCCATTTATGCAGAAAGGCTTAAAACACATTTACCCAAATTAGTTGATAGTGATCAAACGGGGTTTATAATAAAGAGAACTTCATATGATTACATTAAAAGAATATTAACTTTAATTGATTCGGTGAAAAATCTTAAAACAAATTTAACCCTAGTTAGTTTAGATATAAATTGTGCTTTCAACTCAGTTACATGAAAATATTTGTTGGCTCTATTAAAGGAATTACATTTCTCCAATAATTTTATGAATTTTATCACTCTGTTATATGAAGGTAGCCAAGCTTATGTTAAAATTGGTACTAGTATATCTCAAAATATACCAATAGTAAAAGGTACTAAGCAAGGGTGTCCTTTATCCCCTCTTTTATTTTCATTAGTTATGGAACCATGGGCAAATTTAATAAGACATGATACAGATATTGAAGGATACAAATTAAACCCCACTATATCATCTACAATACAAATGTTTGCAGATGACGTATTGATTACTCTTAGGAGTAGAAGGGAATCTATACAAAAACTTTTTAAAAACATGGAATATTTTCAAAAAAATTCCGGCCTTACTTATAATAATAGTAAAACACAAATTCTTTTAACGGGTTCAAAAAAATACAATATGCCTGATGAATTTAATGAATATATAGCTCAGTCTCAACAAATAGCATATTTAGGTATAATTATTACTAACAATATTAAAGATACCATTCAAATAAATTATAATAAAAGTCTATTACAAATAGAAAATTTAATAAATAAATGGAACAAATTGCCCTTTTCTATGGACGATAAACTTTTAATAATAAAGATGATCCTTCTCCCTAAAATCTTATATATAATTCAATCTTTATCTATACCTCCTTCTTACCAAATAATTAAAAAAATTAATTCAATGATTCAGAATTTTTTGTGATTACCAAATAAGCCAAGGACTGCATTAACATACCATATGTATAATTGGAATAATGGGGGTATAGCCCTACCAAATTTAGAAATGTATTCAATTTCATCAGTATTCAATATAATCTCTCATCTTATTGATGTGGAATACACTGCTAAGTGAAAAGAGTTTATAGAGATATTGTCACAAAATACCAAAGATATAAACAGTTCCTATAAGCTAAATATAATTAATAATCCATTTATTTGGAGGTGAAAAGATTATATTTCTGAATTTTCTTCTCTGAGTTTTAACTCTAAGTATATAGTTTTTCTCTTAAAATCATTTAAAAATTATATATTTAAATATAATATCTATAAGGATTGGCTTTTTTTACTCTTCCGTATAGCCTACATACACAGATCTATTTTCTCTTCAGATTATACAAAAATGTCTATATTTCAGCAAAAGCATTTCATATTTTGGCACCAAATGATGATAAATAATGAGATAAAACCCAATAGTTTACTCTTGGAAGAGTATAAACTTGATACTTGTTTATGGTTAGAGCTTCAAGAAGCTAGACAATATGTATTAAATATATTGGATTCTATGTCTCCTATAATTAGGGAAAAATTCCCAAGTTAATACAATATATGATTTCATCAGTTTTTGCATAAATCTCCTGCTAATAACAAGTTATCAAACATTTTTAGGACAATTAAATGTGATTTAGATACACATTCAGATAATTATTGGAAATATTTTTTCTTTAATTAATAATAATCCCCCTTTTGAGAAAGACAAATTGAATATTTTACAATCAGGAAATATGACTACTTCTTCTTAAAATGGAAATTATTCACATGGAGATTTTTAAATAGATCATTTATCACTCATAATATAAGTATATTTTCTAAAAAGAATATAACATAGAGATGTAATATTGAATTGAATGCTGACTGGTCTCATATGTTTTATAATTGCATATATTTAAGAAAAATTTGGGATGATATTAATAATTTGTTGCAAACAATTTTTACTGATAATTTCTTTATATCTAAATTACTTGTTTTATTTAATACTCCTGTTCCTGATTGTGTAAAAGAGAATAAATACCCTTTGGTTTGGTCTATACTATCTATAGCTAGTAAAACAATCACTAAGAATTGGAAATCTAGTACAGCACCTACATTTTTGGAATTTACAAATATACTCCTTGAAACGTATAATTTGGAAATGTTAACTATTAAATCTAGATCATTTAGGAATACTACATTATATAATTCATGGAATATCATCTATGAACTCTAGAAAA
This sequence comes from Protopterus annectens, assembly GCF_019279795.1. Taxonomy (NCBI): domain Eukaryota; kingdom Metazoa; phylum Chordata; order Ceratodontiformes; family Protopteridae; genus Protopterus; species Protopterus annectens. The sequence continues at coordinate 1,563,973,642 of NC_056743.1, read as the reverse complement.
ATAATTTATTAATTTATGTAAACAAGTGATTTTTATTAATCCTACAGCTATATTAAGGATTTTTTTTTGCATGACGAACGTCTTTGTACATAGTTTAGTTATATTGGTTTATATATTAGAAGGTTTTTTTATTTTCTTGTTTTTTAACTTTAAAGAAAAAATGTTACAATTTCATGAAAATATTTGTTCATTTTAATAATTATTTAATAAAATTCTTTGAAAAAAAAAGTTGTTGGTCACAGACCAAATTTTGCTTTTAAGAACAATAAATCTCTTAAAAGGTAGCTTTGCTATAAAAATGCAAAATAAAAAGATAAGAGACTAGGTGATGGTAGGGCAGGTACTAAACAATGCCTTACATGCAATTTCTGTACATTTATT